>NC_134482.1:17911600-17961224 GCF_964194025.1 Convolutriloba macropyga
TGGACCCTAATCCCATAGCATATCAGAACTCAATCGTTGTATTAAAATTGTATATCGTCGGCCCAGTACCGTATCAGTGTAGCCTAAGAGCATCTTGCTACTCATTAGAAGCACAAACGAAGATGAATCATTGTATTCTGATTGTATATCGTCGGTTCAGTACTGTATCAGTGTATCCTAAGAGCCATATAATCATATTCTTGCAAATTTTACTCTTTGAAAGAATCTTTATTTGAAGAATGAACTTTTGAAGGCTCTTCGTTTTTTAATGTTTTCGAATTTTTCGAAGGACCTTTAGCAATTTAGTTTGTTTTGATGCCATTTTTTGTGTACTATTTTGTACAAGATACGTGTACAAAATCAAAATGAAAAATTTTAAAAAGTTGGAGTTGAAAGTCAGGCAAGGAATTAGAACTGAATTTTCTTTCGACAGAACCCCCTAAAATTCACATCAATTCCAACTTGCATAGCATCTGAAAATTCCAATTATCTAGTTTTCCAGCTTTTTGCCCAAATTTGTGCACTTTTCATTTTTGTCGCTCTCTTGACTGTTTCTGATCACAACTTTCTTGTCGTTCCATTTTTTTAAAAAAAGGTGTATTATTGTAATGAGTATCTTGGAAGTTTCAAAATAGCATAAAAGTAGAAAACACATTTAAGTAATTGAGTTGCAGTATTTGAACTGCAATGTTTGGCAAATTTTTTTTCAATTCAAAATCAATGTTTTCTGTTTATTAAATGTTAAGCCTCGATTGTATCAGATACATTTGTCTGTTTGCAAAACAATTCATATCTACTTCAAAAACTAGTGGTTTTAAACCTAAAATATAGTTTTTCAGCAACAATTCACAAATAAAAATGTACACATAAAGAACACGTACTTTTTAGTTTTGTGCTTGATCTAAAAAAATCCAATGTGAGAAATAAATGAGTTTTATAGCCTTCATGCATTAAGTTTTCTGCAGGTACAAATGCGTTCCAAAAACAAGTGTTTTGCTATTTACTGAAATTTGTTTCAGCACGCCATTTCTAACAGTTGTTTTAAAAACCAAAAAACCAGTTTAATACAGAATGATCTCTCGTTTGGTCCTTGATGGCTATAAAATTAATTATGAAACCGGTCTTCATCAAAAAGTAATTTGTAGAAATAATTGTTTTTGTTTGCCTTTTTTATTATGCAAATTGTTTCCAAAGATGATAGAATTTAAACTGCAAATTTTGAATACTTAGTTCCACTACTTAGAATGTTCAAAGTCCAGATTGACCAAAATTGAACAACTTATATCTCGAATTAAACTGCTTTTCAGTTATTTATAAATTTTGAGCAGTTATACTGTGAATTATTATAATTTCTGAGTTGCTCAAATTGCACGACAAGGACTGCTGAAAATGATAAAAGTTTTGCACTATAATTTAAAACATAATTTGTTCTTGAAAACACGTTCAATTAAGTCCCAAAATAATTTATTGCATGAATACAGGTATTAAAATTTTTTGTAACAAAAATTTTATCTAGATGTTATCCATATATATCAATCAGGTCCAAAAATCAAATTAAATTACCATAACTTATTAAAAAAAACTTTTTTCATGTACTAAGGAACAAAAAATGCTCCACTGACACCTATCAAGATATACTGAAAATTGTGAAAATAATTTATTAACCCACGTTTAGTTGGAAACAGCAAAATCACGATTAATGAATTGCCATTCGGAAATTTTAGAAGTATTTCTTCGAAGGAGTGATATTCTATCTAATATAATTTTTTTATAAAAACTAAGCAAGTGATTACAAAAAATTATTGTACCAAACTACTTGACAAAAATCTTTTGTGGCATTACTCATCCAATATTTCCATTTGAGAATAAATTGGGATCGCATGAAATTGCTTTCCTTGAATCGTAAGCAAAGAAAAACTTTTTATGACAATTCAAAGTTTTGATTTGGTTTTTTAAAAGTGAAACAAGACTTTTGAATTCCCTATTTTGAATTTTGAATTTTGAATTTTGAATTATTGTCTCAATTAAAAAACATCATTGCTTTTTATTTCCAGCAAGGAGAAAAGCAACCAGTTTTTGCGCCTCTATCAGTGTTTGTTTTCCTTCCAAAATTTCCTTTGATAATGTTTCTGTATTAACAGTCGAACAGTGTTTAGCGGGTTCGTTTATCATAAGTCTTGATTATCATATTGGCTCACTTACACAAATTGGAGCCCCAAAACAGAAACTGAAGTATCCAAGATCAAATGACCTCTCGAGGGGCATCAACATATGTTAATTAACATATAATCGTGGAAAAACGAAAGTATCTAAATCTGATATTATGAATAGGCTCATGAACGCAAAAAATGAGGTCAAATTTGAGGAAAATCTAAAGGACCCACAATCTAAGGAGGCATACTTGAATGTTTGTAGAACTCGAAAAAGTTTAAACATGAACGAAAGAAAAATCTGTTGGGCGTTCACAATCAGATTTCTGTGTTCAGTCATTCATGCGTTCAAAATTCACCAAACTTGTTTACTGTTTGCACCTCGTTACGTTTAATGGATCAGAAAATTACGTCATCGGATGAATAGTTCTTTTAGATTGGTTCAAAATATCAGCAGATCCGGATATTTCTTTAAAAACAATAGCAATGATATGAGCCTAAAAACTATCTTGTTTGAATAACACTAAAGTTGTCACTTTAGTAATAGTTTAAGCCTTAATCCCAATAGTTCAAACTTATACGTACATAAACATCGTTTTGATTGGTTTCAGTTAAACAAATATGACAGAAACCTTTTTTTCTTAGCAATGTGTTCAGATTTTGAACTCAGGAAATCGTTGGTTGCTAGGTTTTCAAATGTAAGAAATCAAAAGTTTTAACGGCTTCAAACGTATAAATGGTTGTGATTAAACGAACTGAATTCTCATAAATTTTCAACAAGTCTGCTGTTTTTAAAATTAAAAAGAAATAAAAAATTCAGTTGTTCCCGCTTCAATTTGTCAGCAACTTTAAAAAATGTCAATCAAATTTTTCATCTTTTCAAACAAATTTTCACAAAGAATAGCTTCTGAAACTGCTGGGATGAGAACACCATCATATCATTTTTCTACATTTTTTGTATGGAAGTTTCCGACAATTTTTGAATTGAAACATACCGATGATCTCTTACATTTAGAAACCAAACATACCTAACGATTCTTTGGTTCACCAAGCGATTATACTGAACGTTGCAAAACTGAGCAAACAGAAGATTTCTTAAGTTCCAGATCAAACATACCAACGGTTTCCTACGTCTGAATTAAACAAACCCTACATTTCCTACGTTGTTTTCATTCGGCTTTTGGACTAGGCAGTGGCTAAAATCCGTGCCTGATCTGCTCATTTTTGAGCTTATCAAAGCTGGAGAAAGAACACTCTAGTTTTCTAATTTTTCTGCACAATTATTGAATTAACTGAACACATTTATTGATGATGATGATGATGATGGCGAGGGCTTATCCACTCTTTCCAAACCCAAGAGTGGTTGTTTATCATCAGAAGGCTTGACAGAAAAGGTGAGTCTTCAGCAATTTTTTGAATTCTTCCAGAGTTTCTGCCATTCGAATGTACGCAGGCAACTCATTCCATTCCTTGGCTCCTTGGAACCTGAAACATCTGCGAGCAGCTTCTGAAGTACAATTTGGTAGCATAAAAAGCCTCTGTCTGGAAGGGCATGCCGAATTCACATTTCTTTCGAAAAGTTCCCGCAAGTAAATAGGAGCGATGGCTCGGTCAACTTTGAACATACTGCATAATAACTTGAAAGTAATCCGCTGTTTAATGGGAAGCCAGTGTAACTTTTTCAGAGCTGACTTCGAAGACGAAAACTTTGATAAACCGAAAACGAACTTTGCAGCTGAATTTTGAACTTTTTGAAGTTTTTGAATGAACTGCATATCCAGTCTAGTATAGATAATATTGCAATAATCCAAGCACGGTAAAATGAAGCACGATACAAGTTCTTTGCGTTGTTTAATATCAATGAACCTTTTAACAGCATACAATTTATGCAATTGAATATAACACTGTTGGCAGACTTTGTTGAACTGTTTTTCTAAGGTAAGATTTCTGTCAAAGTGTATTCCCAAAATTTTCACAGAACTTTTTATCAGTAGTTCAGTTCCAAATAGGACAAGCTTTTCAGGAGGTTTGAAACTGGACTTGCGGTTACTGACAAAAATGATATCAGTTGTATTCTGGTTGTTGACAAGTTTCAACTTTTTCATCATTCCAATGGTACATTGAAGCACATTGTCGATCTCATCTCTTCCTTGTTCATAGTCAAATATCAACTGACAATCATCTGCGTAAAAATGATATGAAACATTCATTTCATCTAGCAAAGTATAAAGCGGAGTCAGATATAATGAAAACAACAAAGGGCCCAAAATAGACCCTTGCGGGACACCAGAAGTGCTGATTAAACTTTCCGATAAACAATTGTCGATGAAGACTTGTGAGCTTCTATGTTTCAAATAACTTTCAAAAAAATTCAGAACTATTCCATCGAAGCCAAACTTGTTTTTGAGTATCATCAATAAAATGTCCAGATTCACTGTATCAAATGCCGAGGTCATATCCAGCGATATGACAACAGCAGGTTTCTTTTTGTTTATTATTTCAGACACTTTTTCCAGGCAATATAAAATACTTGATTCCGTTGAATGATTCTGGCGATAGGCTGACTGGAAACGTGGCCATAATCCATTCTTGTTGAAGTATGATTTCATCTGAGAGAGTACATGACGTTCAATTATTTTAGAAAGTAGTAGTGTGTTCGTAACCGGTCGGTAGTTTCCAAGATCATTCTCATCATCTTTCTTGTGTAAAGGGACTATAACTCCCTGCTTCAAGGAACTCGGGAAAACTCCATGGGATAGTACACAGTTAAAAAGCTCCGTGAAGGTATCAGAGAAACGATTTATTAAAAATTTCAAACGAACTGCTGGTACAACATCATGTGGTGCTGTAGAATTCGATACATGATTAAGGCTTCTTTCAACTTCTAATTGACTCAGTAACGAAAATTCAGACCAATGGTGCTGACATGTAGGTTCAAAAAATGGGATAGAGTTGTCAAAACGCTGAAAAAGACGCGTAACCTTCTGCTGGAAAAATTCATTGAAGTCCCGGGATAAAACTATGGGATTCTGGTAATTGGGGAGTTTGTTGATTTTTCTTTTGAACAATTCATCAAAAGTGAGGTATCTCAATTTGCTAGATTCATTTTGGAGACGTTTTGAAAGAAACCCATCTCGTTTTTTCCTTTAGAAGATCTCTGTAAAAATACAAGTGAGACTCAAAACGAACTTCATTCTCAGTTGATGGATATTTTTTCAAGGTTCTCTCCAACTTTCTTTTTCGGCGCTTGGCCTTGACACATTCAGAATCAAAATAGCGAGGGCAATCGGAGTGCACTAGAAAACGTTTAAAAGGAACAATTTGATCCCAGCGGTGGCAAGCTTATTGTGAACAATATCAAATACTCCATCGATAATTTCTGCAGAAGTATTATATTAATTCCAGAGAGGGCACTATGAAACACATCATTAAAAATCTCAGCGTATTCATAATCGTTGACAGATTTCCAATGATAACCCATCCTGTACTTTGTCTCTTTCACAGGTCGTTCAATTTCAAAGTCGAATAATAGAGCAGAGTGATCCGAAACTTATCGATTTTTTTTGATACTGGTTTACACCTCTCCCTTGTTTAAGCCAGGATGAAAAGAATCACAATGATTCGTGCAAAAATGAGAAATTAACTAAAACCACAATTTTTAAAACTTAATCACCATTTTTTTAATAATTTTAAAATACGATAAAATTAATGATATTTCAACACATTTTAAACAAATACCATAACTTCGTAATGTATATGATTTACACGAAACGTACGACTGACTACGTCAGATGAAAATTATTATAAATATTACATACATTAGTAATAATTGGAGTTTCACTAAAAATACGTCTCCCCCTCCCCTGTGCCTGTAAGCCTATATACACATTAATGACGCATTGAGCAATATCTGTTCTAGCTCGCCTCGCGATAGAGCGTGATTGTCGTGTTTAGGTTTGCTTTGCTACGAGTTCAGGAAACAAATTCCGGACGAGGATCTGCCTAGAACGGTTACAAATAGACCGGACTGTTGGTATGGTCGCAACTGCATGACACAGAGGACGAGAGATCACCACGCCAATAATTTCAACCATATTTGTGATCAGACCAGATGATTAAACGATAAGTGCATTATATTGCAAATTATGTTGAGACAAAATGCCCAATGCCAGTATAACCAATGTGACAAAATACCGAAAATATACCCAATATTTACCACAATGTTGAAACTATCAGAATGATTATTAGCATATTTAGCTAGTACCATGCCTCAGGGCCCATAGGACTTGATAGGAAACTATCATGATTGAACATGGGATTAAATTATCAGCTTGATGATTAGAAAACATGTTTGTGATATTAAGCTCTATGCTGAATTGGGTTAATGGCACATTTGGGAATTGTGGCGTTGGGTATGTTCCCAGGTTGAGGTCCTTGTTTATGACGCAGACCATTTTTGAGCGCACACAGGGGGGTACGGTGCGTCAATACACAGGCAAGGAGTTTTTAACGAGCAACATAAACGAACCAATACTTACGGTCGAGCCAAAGTCTGCCACATAGATTTTTTTAATAGCCGCGAAGCGATAGCTGAGGCTATTATTGGCCTTCTCTTCGTTTTATTTCTTTCGTCAACATTTTTGACGACCATGTGACGTCACAAATACTTCAAATCTGCTTTTTGTTCATTCGTTCGTGCAATTTCAACTGAATTGCGTGCGTGACCGTCATTTTTCACTCTTAGTGGAGCTAGTTTTTTGTTCATTCGCGCGATTAAATTTTTGGTCACACGTGACTTACCTCACTGACTTAGCCTAATTGTTGTGATAAACTTATTAAATAGTTTCAGATGGTGAATGAAAGTCTAAAAAATCTGGTTCAAGTGCAAGAGGGCGACGATGCACAAATCAAAAACCTTAAAGCAGCTATTCGGATGTTGAAGGAGAAGGTCGAACAACAAGATGACAAGACGGTGTCATTGCTGAGCTGAAGAATAATCACCACTTGATGAATGAAAGTATCAAAGACAACACAAACGAAATTTATTCCTTGTCTGGACGAGTGATAGAGTTGGAGAGATATTCTAAAAAGTTGTGTCTCATTCTCAAATGTGGAACTTGAAAACCCTGTAGCCACGGTACTATCAATTATGAAGAATTGTATGCAGATAAACATCAGTGAAGCAGACCTTGCCGCATGCAACCCACTACAGAATGGAAAACAACTTGGGACCATTATTGTTAAATTCATATCATCATCGGGATCTAGCATGGAATCGACTAAATTGGCTAATGAATTTTCAAAACTCCGCAAAAGGGAAAATCTATTGAAGAGTGCTTAGCTCCCAGTGATCGACAATTTCGTGTTGCTGCAAAGAAAGAAGGCATCAAGACTATTACCAGGGAGCAGCAAATCTTTGCAATCAATGAAAATTTTCCCAGTGCTAACCCTGTGAAAGTGCAATCTGTTGAAGAATTGGACGATTTCAGAAAAACGGAAAGCTCAGCACAAACGTCATCAAATATTGCCCGACAAAATGTTTACGAAATCCCACAAACTCCCATGTTCTCATCGCTGCCGACTCTAACCAGAAAGCCCTAAACTCCTATGTTGGCCTCTGACCCAAAGAGTAAGAAACGTAGTCTGGGCGCAATTCTTTCTCCAAAGGATGAGCCAATCGAAACGCAAGAGCTTGCTGAAAGTGTTGCCAAACTTCTTGTTCCAGCCTTAATGAAAGTACTCAACCCCAGTAAAGTCCGACGAAGAACTGAGGACAGTGTCCAAGAAACCGAAGATGAGAAAATGGATGGTCTATCTGCCAAAGAAATTGTGGAACAGCAATTGTCAACTGTTTTTCAGGACGACTAATATAATCCCATCTACTAAAAAACGGTCTAAAACTTGTTTAAGTGTTCTCCATCTAAATGTTTGGTCTATTCGAAAAAACATAAATGGCTTGGAAGCACTAGTGTACAGCCTTGAGTCCCAACCTGATATACTATGCTTAACTGAGACATGGCTTGGCGCCGGCGATGATGAAAACTGTTCTCGCGTTCCTGGCTACAACCAAAGTCGTATAAAAAACCGAAGTGGTAAAGGAGGAGGTGTCATGCTTCAAGTGAAAAGTAACTGTTCTTTCCTGAATGATATTCCTGTTACTTTTGACGACGCAATTTGTTGCAGATATTGAAAAATCCGGCTATAAGTTAAGAATCTTAGTTGTTTATAACAAGCCAAGGACCGACAAAATTGAATTAGTTGACCTACTTGATCATAACTTGTATTAATTGTGACAGCCTTTCCTACCTTTTGTGGTTTGCGGAGATTTAAATATAAATGTTCTGGAATCTAATCTGTTAGTGAACAGATATAGACTTGCATCGATTCAAATGGTTTTGAATTTTTTGATTTGGCACCTACCAGAATCACAAGTTCCACCTCCTCCTGTATTGATCATATGATGTATCAAAACACAGTGAACCCAAATTCAGAAGTGCTTTCTTTTAAGTCTTTTTCGGATCACTTTCAGTCTTTTGCGGATCACTTTCCGGTTGTTCTAACGTGTTCTTTCAAAACTGAATCGTCACATAATCCAACTTTTTTTCTCTATTATTCGTTTCTTAAGTGCTCTTAATCGTTCGTTTGTTATGTAGAGGCTTTGAGCTGTGAACTCTCAAAGGACATGAAAGATATAAGTCTCGAAATTTGTGCCAATGAAAGATTGTGCTTTCAATACTTTTAACTCTTGTTTCACTCGTGTTTTGAATCAATTTGGGCCTTTTACAAGTGCATCAAATGCTGCAAAGTCTAATTCTCCTGTCTGGCTAAATAATCGGCTTAATCTCCGCTCGAAAAAAAATCAAGTGCCAAGACACTGGAAGAACTATCCGCTCACTGTTTTTCACTTTTTACTCAAATTGTCCATAATAATATCTAGTACAATAGTACAATTTCAACAAGATTAAAACTTTAAAGAGGCACCTTTCTAGATGACTTTTTGAAATAGCCTGTTTTAAGTGGAAGAAGAAGCGCATAGTTTTAGGAAAATATTGATTCATCAGATGGAAGCGACCGAGGTGAAATTTGTATGGCAGAGCTGACAGCTAAAGATAAAGTTATTTAAGATCTGAAGATCACTCAGCTATGGAAAGAGAAGGATATTACTCTTAATCTCCGATCACTTTAGTTTGCTCTCAAATTTTTGTTCTAGTTTCTCTCAGCATGTTTAGGTCAATAAACGAAGCCATGGCATTGTTTACATTATATTTCCTGTAGTTTTAGCTCCGAATAAAAATAAAGATTCCAGCAGAACGATTGGAAATTAGATTATACTTTGAGTGTTCTTTACAGGCATAAGCTTGCATCAATTATAACCATTATATAAGGCGAGCATATGTCCATATACAAACATTTTTACAATTAACAATACTCAAAGTTTTCAGGACACAATGCTAGTCACTTGTGTTAGGTTTCTTAAAAAACATTTCCGAATTTTATTATGAATAAACCGGAATTAGTACGCGGAGTTAGTAGGCTAGAATTAGGCTAATTGACAATTAAAAAGCTGAGCGTATACCACCCATTCAGTCTAATTCTTCCTGCGCTTATATTTTAAATTGTGTGTGTCTATTGTATTGCGTATAAAATGCGCTGCTGAATTGTTTATCAGCCTCGTAAAATGAACAGGCCTAACGGCAAACAGCAAACTCTACATACATGCGGGATTGTTATTGTTATTATCCTGGCAAGCGCGCCTTCCACGAAACAAGGTCTGAGTTGTAATTTGAATGCACCCGATCTCGTTTGCAGAGCACATATAGAGAGTCAGTGGACAAGTAATCAAGATACTCCGATTCCGGGGCAAGGACAGTACAACTTAGGGTTAACTTCAGTCGAGTGAAGTGTAAAGATAAAGATTGTGGCCAGCAATTGTTACACAGACAAGGGGAGAAAATTGTGTAAACTTTCATTCACGTTTCGCCTCTTCACACTAAACAGCCGGAGACAAATTTGCTAGCTCAGCGTTCTGCTGGCTCATAGATTGATGAAGATTTGGCATTTTTGTGTTCACTTAATGAACCAGTGAACCGTCCGAAGACTTCAACAATTTCCGGGTTCCCGCGACTAAACTATCTTCTTTATCTAAATCGCTGCCGAAGTCTGGTCTCTTCGCTCTAATCCATTTCTCTAGCTCATTTTTGAACTGTGGTGTGAACTGCTGTTTCGATTGAGAGAATTGACCCGCCGAAGCGATTTGGACAACATAATTGGCTATAAACTTTGACAAAATTTGGGAAAATTTTTGGGTTTATACTTCTCGTGTGACTTTTTCACGGCTTCTGTGACATATTTGTGAAATTGTTGCCGGAACATCTTTTGAGAGAGCGTCAAAATTTTCAAATAATTGAAAACTTTTCCTTTATAGAGTAGCGAGCTTGCTTTGTTGACCGATGTCAACGTATGAACTGGTCCTGTATGGTCCAACGCGCACTCAGAACATGCTAATGAAGAACACTCATTACAAACAAGAGAATGAAAATTTATGTGTTCCTCGAATATTGCAGCCTTGTACCCGTTTTCGTCGACAATTTCATGTCCTCTTTTGATGGCTCAAAACACAGCAATTGCATAATTTTTTCGGCTCGTCTGATTTTTCCTTGGCGGAATCTGATTTGGTAGCGAGCAAGGTGAAATTTGTATGGCAGAGCTCAGCTAAAGATAAAGTTATTAAAGATCTGAAGATCACTCAGCTATGGAAAGAGAAGGATATTACTCTTAATCTCCGATCACTTTAGTTTACTCTCAAATTTTTGTTCTAGTTTCTCTAAGCATGTTTAGGTCAATAAACGAAGCCATGGCATTGTTTACATATTTCCTGTAGTCTTAGCTCCGAGTAAAAATAGAAAAAAATAGATTACAGCAGAACGATAGGAAATTAGATTATAATTTGAGTGTTCCTTACAGGCATAAGCTTGCATCAATTATAACCATTATTTAAGGCGAAGATATGTCCATACTTAATGTTTTTACATTTAACAATACTCAAAATTTTTGGACACAATGCTAGTCACTTGTGTAAGGTTTCTTAAAAAAACATTTCCGAATTTTATTATGAATAAACCGGAATTAGTACGCGGAGTTAGTAGGCTAGAATTAGGCTAATTGACAATTAAAAAGCTGAGCGTATACCACCCATTCATTCTAATTCTTCCTGCGCTTATATTTTAAATTGTGTGTGTCTATTGTATTGCGTATAAAATGCGCTGCTGAATTGTTTATCAGCCTCGTAAAATGAACAGGCCTAACGGCAAACAGCAAACTCTACATACATGCGGGATTGTTATTGTTATTAACCTGGCAAGCGCGCCTTCCACGAAACAAGGTCTGAGTTGTAATTTGAATGCACCCGATCTCGTTTGCAGAGCACATATAGAGAGTCAGTGGACAAGTAATCAAGATACTCCGATTCCGGGGCAAGGACAGTACAACTTAGGGTTAACTTCAGTCGAGTGAAGTGTAAAGATAAAGATTTTGGCCAGCAATTGTTAGACAGACAAGTGGAGAAAATTGTGTAAACTTTCATTCACGTTTCGCCTCTTCACACTAAACGACCGGAAACAAATAAATTTGCTAGCTCAGCGTTCTGCTAGCTTACAGCTTGATCAAGATTTGGCATTTTTGTGTGACTTTATGAACCAGAGAACCGTCCGAAGGCTTCAATTTCCGGGTTTCCGCGACTAAACTATCTGCTTTATATAAATTGCTGCCGAAGTTTGGTCTCTTCGCTCTAATCCATTTCTCAAGCTCATTTTTGAACTGTGATGTGAACTGCTGTTTGGATTGAGAGAATTGACCCCCGAAGCGCTTTGGACAACATAATTGGCTTTCGACAAAATTTGGGAAAATTATCGGGCTTATACTTCTCGTGTGACTTCTTCACGGCTCTTTGAGTGTTCTTTACAGGCATAAGCTTGCATCAATTATAACCATCATATAAGGCGAACATATTTGCATATGAAAACTTTTTTCCAATGAACAATACTCAAAATTTTCAAGACACAACGCTAGTCACTTGTGTTAGGTTTCTTAAAAAATTTTTTCCGAATTTTATTATGAATAAACCGGAATTAGTACGCGGAGTTAGTAGGCTAGAATTAGGCCTATTGACAATAAAAAGCTGAGCGTATACCACCCATTCATACTAATTCCTCCTACGCTTATATTTTATATTGTGTGTGAGTCTGTTGTATTGCAATAAAATGCGCTGCTGAATTGTTTATCAGCCTCGTAAAAGCAATCTTTACATACATGCGGGATTGTTATTGTTATTGACCCGGCAAGCGCGCCTTCCGCGGCACAAGGACTGATTTGTAATATGAATGCACCCCTTCTCGTTTGCAGAGCACATATAGAGACAGTCAGTGGACAAGTAATCAAGATGCTCCGATTCCGGGGCAAGGACAGTACTACTTAGGGTTAACTTCAGTCGAGTGAAGGGTAAAGATAAAGATTTTGGCCAGCAATTGTTAGACAGACAAGTGGAGAAAATTGTGTAAACTTTCATTCACGTTTCGCCTCTTCACAATAAACGGCCGGAAACAAAAATTTGCTAGCTCAGAGTTCTGCTCGCTTACCGATTGATCAAGATTTGGCATTTTTGTGTGACTTTATGAACCAGAGAACCGTCCGAAGGCTTCAATTTCCGGGTTTCCGCGACTAAACTATCTGCTTTATATAAATTGCTGCCGAAGTTTGGTCTCTTCGCTCTAATCCATTTCTCAAGCTCATTTTTGAACTGTGATGTGAACTGCTGTTTGGATTGAGAGAATTGACCCCCGAAGCGCTTTGGACAACATAATTGGCTTTCGACAAAATTTGGGAAAATTATCGGGCTTATACTTCTCGTGTGACTTCTTCACGGCTCTTTGAGTGTTCTTTACAGGCATAAGCTTGCATCAATTATAACCATCATATAAGGCGAACATATTTCCATATGAAAACTTTTTTCCAATGAACAATACTCAAAATTTTCAAGACACAACGCTAGTCACTTGTGTTAGGTTTCTTAAAAAATTTTTTCCGAATTTTATTATGAATAAACCGGAATTAGTACGCGGAGTTAGTAGGCTAGAATTAGGCCTATTGACAATAAAAAAGATGAGCGTATACCACCCATTCATACTAATTCTTCCTACGCTTTTATTTTAAAATGTGTGTGTGTCTGTTGTATTGCAATAAAATGCGCTGCTGAATTGTTTATCAGCCTCGTAAAATGAACAGGCCAGGCCTAACGGCAAACAGCAAACTTTACATACATGCGGGATTGTTATTGTTATTAGCCCGGCAAGCGCGCCTTCCACGAAACAAGGACTGAGTTGTAATTTGAATGCACCCGTTCTCGTTTGCAGAGCACATATAGACAGTCAGTGGACAAGTAGTCAAGATACTTCGGTTCCGGGGCAAAGACAGTACAACTTAGGATTAACTTCAGTCGAGTGAAGGGTAAAGATAAAGGTTGTGGCCAGCAATTGTTAGACAGACAAATGGAGAAAATTGTGTAAACTTTCATTCACGTTTCGCCTCTTCACACTAAACGGCCGGAAACAAAAATTTGCTAGCTCAGAGTTCTGCTCGCTTACAGATTGATCAAGATATGGCTTTTTTGTGTTAACTTTATGAACCAGAGAACCGTCCGAAGACTTCAACAATTTCCGGGTTCCCGCGACCAAACTATCTGCTTTATCTAAATCGCTGCCGAAGTTTGGTCTCTTCGCTCTAATCCATTTTAAGCTCATTTTTGAACTGTGATGTGAACTGCTGTTTGGATTGAGAGAATTGACCCCCGAAGCGCTTTGGACAACATAATTGGCTTTCGACAAAATTTGAGAAAATTATCGGGCTTATACTTCTCGTGTGACTTCTTCACGGCTCTTTGAGTGTTCTTTACAGGCATAAGCTTGCATCGATTATAACCATCATATAAGGCGAACATATGTCCATATAAAAACTTTTTTCCCATGAACAATACTCAAAATTTTTAGGACACAACGCTAGTCACTTGTGTTAGGTTTCTTAAAAAATTATTTCCGAATTTTATGAATAAACCGGAATTAGTACGCGGAGTTAGTAGGCTAGAATTAGGCCTATTGACAATAAAAAGCTGAGCGTATACCACCCATTCATACTAATTCCTCCTACGCTTATATTTTATATTGTGTGTGAGTCTGTTGTATTGCAATAAAATGCGCTGCTGAATTGTTTATCAGCCTCGTAAAAGCAATCTTTACATACATGCGGGATTGTTATTGTTATTGACCCGGCAAGCGCGCCTTCCGCGGCACAAGGACTGATTTGTAATATGAATGCACCCCTTCTCGTTTGCAGAGCACATATAGAGACAGTCAGTGGACAAGTAATCAAGATGCTCCGATTCCGGGGCAAGGACAGTACTACTTAGGGTTAACTTCAGTCGAGTGAAGGGTAAAGATAAAGATTTTGGCCAGCAATTGTTAGACAGACAAGTGGAGAAAATTGTGTAAACTTTCATTCACGTTTCGCCTCTTCACACTAAACGACCGGAAACAAATAAATTTGCTAGCTCAGCGTTCTGCTAGCTTACAGCTTGATCAAGATTTGGCATTTTTGTGTGACTTTATGAACCAGAGAACCGTCCGAAGGCTTCAATTTCCGGGTTTCCGCGACTAAACTATCTGCTTTATATAAATTGCTGCCGAAGTTTGGTCTCTTCGCTCTAATCCATTTCTCAAGCTCATTTTTGAACTGTGGTGTGAACTGCTGTTTCGATTGAGAGAATTGACCCGCCGAAGCGCTTTGGACAACATAATTGGCTATAAACTTTGGCAAAATTTGGTAAAGTTATTGGGTTTATACTTGCCGGAACTTCTTTTGAGAGAGCGTCAAAAGTTTTCAAATACTTGAAATTTTTTCCTTTATAGAGTAGCGAGCTTGCTTTGTTGACCGATGTCAACGTATGAACTGGTCCTGTATGGTCCGACGCTTACTCAGAACATGCTAATGAAGAACACTCAGTACACACAAGAGAATGCAAATTTATGTGTTCCTCGAATATCGCAGCCTTGTACCCTTTTTCGCCGACAATTTCATGTCCTCTTTTTATGGCTAAAAACACAGCAATTGCATAATTTCGGCTCGTCTGATTTTTCCTCGGCGGAATCCGATTTGGAAGCGATGCATGATCTTGCAAAAGCTACCGATTCGTCATTGGATATCGAAGCACACAAGGAACAATTGTTTGAAACCTCTCCAAGTTTCACATCTTCATTTTCCAGTTTCTCTTAATCTTTTTCTTTTCGAGTCACTGACTTCATGTGAAGAGATTGATGGCTTGCTTCTTTTTGATGATTTGTGCTTCACCATGACAAACTTAAAAAGAAGCAAAAATTCACCCACGATCTCCAAATTTGGAATAATTGGTTTCTCCGTCTGTAAACAAAACACTTTTCTAACAATGAATATGCAATATAAGGGCCGTCAGTATTCACCAGAAGATAAAATTAGCATTTTGAACTCAGTTCACATTTTTTTGGTTTTAAAACAACTTTAAGGCAAGTAACGGTTTCCATTCTAAAATGTTAAATTTAAGCTGTATTCAGATAAAATTTCAGGTGGTGCCTCATTAATTTTTCAAGTAATTATCAGAAAGTTAATGTAGGTCAAGGTCAGGCAAAACTACTTGATCGTTTCTGGTAAGTTAAGTTTTACTGAACTTTATTTAGTGTGCATCCTAACAAAATTCTAACACTGGATAGAAGTATGTCCTTTGAATAAGTCCTTGACTAGGTTGAAAAACAGTTTGTCGAAACACTATTGCAAGTTCTTTTGCGCGAAATTTGACAACGTATCATATACTTTTTTGTAGGGCAGCTAGGTTAACAATTCTGTAAATTTCAGGCTCTATTTGGATGCTAACACCATCTCAGGTGCTCAATTCTTTTGAATAAGTCCTCGACTATGCTTAAAAACAATTTATGTCGACGCACTGTTGCGAGTTTTTTAGCGCGAAATTTGACAACGTGTCAACTACTTTTTTGTAGGACAGCTAGGTTAAAAGTTTTGTCACTTTCAGGCTCTATTTTGATGCTAACACTACATCCCAGGTGCTCAATTCATTTGAATAAGAGCTCGACTAGGTTGAAAAACAATTTATGTCGAAACATTATATAGGAATTTATTAGCGCGAAGTTCGACAACGTATCGAACACTTCGTAGGGCAGCTAGGTTTAAAATTTTGTCACTTTCAGGCTCTATTTGGATGCTAACACTCCTCCTTAGAACCTCAATATATTTGAACTTATATTTGAACCTATAAGTCCTTGACTAGGTTGAAAAACAATTTATGTTAAAACACTATATCGAATGTTTTAGCGCGACATTTGACAACGTATGACCAACTTTTTTGTAGGGCAGCTAGGTTAAAAATTCTGTCACTTTCAGGCTCTATGTGGATGCTAACACTCCATCTCATGTGCTCAATTCATTTGAATAGGTCCTTGACTAGGTTGAAAAAGAATATATCGAAACACTAATTAGCGAGTTTTTTTTAGCGCGAAATTTAACGTATCGACCACTTTTTCGTAGGGCAGCTAGTTTTAAAATTCTTTTACTTTCAGACTCCATTTGGATGCTAACGCTCTATCTTAGGAGCTCAATTCATTTGAATGGGTCCTTGACTAGGTTGAAAAACAATTTATGTCGAAACACTATATGGCGAGTTTTTAGCGCGAAATTTGACAACGTATCAACCACCTTTTTCGTTGGGCAGCTAGGTTCAAAATTCTTTCACGCTCAGGCATCTATTCAGATGCTGACACTCCTCCTTTGGCCCTCATTTAATTTGAATAAGTCCTTGACTAGATCGAAAAACTTATGTTAAAACATATGTTAGTTTTAGTTAGTTATAACTACCAAAGTTTTTGAATCCGCACTAAAGTTTTTTTATTGAATTGGGTTTTGTACTTTGTTCAAAAAAACAATGTGCTTCAAAGATGTTTTCTGAAACTTTTGCACCCTGATTTATTTTTTGCTATGATTGATATCTTGTAAGATTCTTGCAAGAATCTGGCAAGTTTTTAATCAGCTTGCACGATTCTTGAAAGTTATCGCTTGGTCGTTCTGAGTCGTTTCATAAATTGAACGAGCCAAAGTCTTGTATGATATTGAATTTTGGTCTGGACGGGTCTTTTCATGAGCGTTTTTGAACGAGCACATGAACGCATCGAAAATTTGAGCGAGGCAATGTCTGGATCATAAGCAATATTGCTCTGCCTGGTTGTTCCAGAGGATGCATAGGAAAAAATGGTCTGGATGGGTTTTTCATAAGAACTGTTGAACGAGGACCTCAACCTGGGTTGTCATGCAACAATCGCAAATGGCTGCTTTAAGGAATATCAATGTTTTCCGCGAGAAGTGTTTCAAAGTCATAGTTCGGCTAAATTATTAAGTTTAATTAATCAATTAATAACTTAGTTGTATCAAACTTCCTAAGAGCCATGTAATGAAATAATGGTAATACGAAACTTGTCTTTTCGATCTTCAGTTAGTAAGCCGAGGAGGTACTTCTATGTAATTAGTTACCAATCATGTTTTAGTTCATTTCAAGTCGTTCTTTTCGTCAGTTTGGCAATTTGATAAGATGCCTGTTGGAAGAGTTACATTCGCGAGTATATATACTGTGGAAAAGCAGCTATTTGTCAAGTCATGCGATTATTTTATAATTTCAAATTGGAGTAATTGAAATCTATTGGTCGTTTTTAAACGACATGAACAAAAGCCTGAACTGTCTGTCTGATCTGTTTCCTTAATCCTCTCCTGTCAAAATCTTTTTCCGTGTTCTTTAAAAAAATTTCTTTTGGTGTGTTGTCACAAATCGTTCAAGTTGTCACAAATCGTTCAAATAATGTCACAAATCGTTCAAGTTGTCACAAATCGTTCAAATAATGTCACAAATGGTGTGTTGTCACAAATCGTTCAAATAATGTCACAAATCGTTCAAGTTGATACCTGTCATCGTAAATGTATGAAAATACTTATGACAAACTAAGTATTAGATGGATAAATAATTTCGTCAAATGTCTGACGTCTTTTTGATGTTTATTCGAAGGACAGGAAACAGAGCCGGAAAAAGGAGCTCAGAATTGAACAAGTTACTATCGCCGAGGAAATAATTTTTAATATTAATTTAGATTAATGGCAATTAAGTGATCTACAAGTTCCCTATTGATGATTTTCAATGTCCGCTGTACAAAGCATTATAACTAATTACTAAATAATTAAACAAATAAATAATTGAAATAAAGATTTTTTGAGTAGTAGCAAGAGCGAAGAAGGATGTTTGTTGACCATTACATAGTTAATGAGTTGTGAACTGTGGTCCAATCTTTATTCTGTCATCAGAAGGGTTAAGGTTTATTTTTGATTGAGAAGTTGAGCACATCGGGTGTTTGTCGACTTTGGGTATTTTTGACGTATTCAGTATTCAGTTTTTGGCATATTTTATTTAAATCGAGCATACATTTGCCGGTAAATACTGGTGATAGTGATGGTTTTAATAGTTGAAAGATCTGTGCGATCTAAGTTTCAATATTGGCATTGCTTTGAGCGTTCCGAGACACCTTGATGATGTGTCCGATCATAACTAGTGCATATTTGTGATTTTTGTAAAGTGTTTGAGAGTTAAATTAAGCTGTTTGAGAGTTAAATTCTAAACAGGCTTTCTAATAGCTTGTGGCTTTGATTAGTGTTTGTTATTTATGGTTTTAAGAACGGAACTTGTAAACTTTTTACAAAATAGAAGTGAAGCAATAGTTCTAAATTTTATGACCTTTTTTGTTCTTCTGGGCGCTGTGTTAAAAGTTTGGTAATTTTGCGGTGTTGTTTGTGGCACTTCTTTATCGTTTGTTTTTTATTTGTAACAATATTTCTACCGAGTTTTCTGAATAAAAAGACTTTCTTTCATTTTATCTTCCTTATTTCATGTGGTTATCGCCCTCAATGTTAACCTTACTTCAGTCAAGCCAGAGAAGTTGATTGATGTTTTGATAGTCAGGTTGATGTTTTGATGGTCATTTTGTCTTGCTATGAATTTTAGTGGCTGCGATCGCGAGCTGTTAGTGGTCTTTTGATTTGATGTAAGCGAAAGTAATTAGATTCTATTGAGCCGCTGAATCGTTGTACACATATTGTACACATATTTGATGTCAATGAAAAGCCAAATTTCAGCAGTGATTTTAGTCACGCTTAAGTAAAGGGAGCGAAAACGCGAGTGGCTTTCTAATGAGACCTATTTGCGTGTTTTTAACATTGTTGATACCTGATTGTTTTTATGACGTTGTGTTTTTAAAATATATAGTGAATTTTTCTATTTTGCTGGTTTGTGTTATTCTTTTCGTAGTATTTTCGTAAACTGTTCATTTTTTGAAATTTAGCCGCTTTTGCTGTATTTTAAGTCATCTTGGCTTTCATTTTTTCAAATGACAGCTCCTTTTGGGTTCTTGTAATAAAGCAACAAACCTTGGAACTTCAGGTTTTTGTTAACTTTCTATCACTTAGGCATTGTACTATTTTTTTTTGTTTTACCATTATGTCTGTTATGTCGCATAGCCTTGAAAATAACGGATTTTCTCAGTCCATCATTGGAACAAAGTATGATCCATTCATTTTCTTTAGCTTGCAGCAAATAGTTTTTATGTTTAGACACTAATTGTTTCCAAACAGCTGCTGTTTTAAAATTTTTTTGCTTGTAGGTATTGTTGTTACTTTGTCCCTTTGTGTAAATAATCAAAAAATTTGTTAATTTTTACGTCACATAGTATTGTTTTTAAGGATGTCAGCGTATAGTAACGTGTTTTAACGACTTTGACGTGGAAATTCATTGGAGAGAATCGTCTTTCTTAAAGTTGTTTTTCCGCTTTGATTTTTTGGTTTATTAGGTGATGTGCTTTCTATTCCAGTTTTTTGGATTGTAGTTCAGGACTTGTAATGCTCCTTTTTTGGGGGCGGCTAAGCGAAACAATCCATAAGTTATACCTTTTCTTTTAAAGCAAAATTTAACATTGTGGCAATTAGTAAAGCAACTCTAATTTATCTTCGCTCTTTTTTCATCTACAAAGCTATCGCTGCCAGTTTCGGTGATCCGCTAGTTCTGTTTGTTTTTTTTTAGTTCGCCTGTATCGATTTCGATTTTTGTTGAGAAAAACCGATAGGGCCTCTGAAACTTCAAACCGCTACTTCTTCTTTCACGGCGGCTCATTAAGTGAGATACTTGGTTTATTCCATTTACACTGTTCTTGATCTCCTAATTTTTTGTTGTCAATTTCAGATTATAGTGAATTACTCAGCTAACTCAAAAAAACGGATTTCCTCCCAGTCACGAGATCCTTAGATTGCTATTTTGCATCATTGTATAGTTCAATTTTTCAAGCGATTTTAAATTTTCAAAGATATTGCATGGGTAATTGTTTCGAAAATAACTTTCAAAAGTTTTGAAGTTTCGCCCAATTTTTGTGCGATTTTAGAAGAACATTGAAATTTAACTACAAATTGAAAATGATGTTCTCGAACAAAGTTTGAAGCATTTTTTTGTAATTGTCTTTTAATGCAAAATTTGATCAAACGCATTTGGTATAGAGAAATCGTTTGACGTGTTGCATGAATTTTTCACTCTTGGAATAATTGTTTTGTGATCTAAGAAGAATTTATTTTTCCGAGTACAAAACAAATACATATAATGAAAATTTAGCAAAATATTTTGAAGACACTACAGAAACGAACAAGCTAAAGCATAAGACTCGGAAAGGACAGGCAACGGGATCAACAGATCTTCTTTACAGCCTACCCTACGGGGTACTAAACCAAATAGTATTAAATAAAAATTTTCATGTATAACTATATACCAAGTTTTTTGGTAAAATTCAAAACAATGAAAAACATTGCAGAAATCAGCGCTACATTGAACACCACAAGAGACTCTGGCGCAGGTGAAGGCAAGAGCAAAACGGGTGACGAAAATGTTTTAAAGAATTATAAGTGTCGAGGCTCATTTTGACTGAAAACGGTAAATCACAAAAACGTCGATATCTCGAAAACTAGAAAGTTTCAGAGGGTCATTTTTTTTCACCAGAAAGCCAACCTCATTTGGGTACTCCTGTAGCATGCAGGCAAATGGGGTAACTTTCCCATGGGAATTTAGGTTGCGAATATAAGTTGAACTAAAGCAGGGTTATCGACCAAAAAACTGTTTTTCAATTTGTGATAATAATTAATAATATTTGAAGCATTGTACGATCGAATATCACTAGGAAACACACCTGAATCTACTAGAAGGTTATATAATTTGATTGAACTGCACTTAACAGAATTCATTTCAATTTTTTTTCTGTATGATTGCACTTTCAAAAATCCCGTATTAGAACGCCTGGTAATAGGTTTTTCAAAAACAAACCTTTCAAACAAATACGACTGCGAATGTAATCCCCAGAGGGATCGCAGCACGAACTTTAGTAGCTCATACAAATGGAGTTCGTACACGGTCAAGATTCTATTATTAACAAACAGATCCGTAGAGTCGCACCGTTTTCTGAAAAAGATAAACTTCAAAATCTTGTTCTGCAGAGCCAAAACTGCAGAAAGACTACTAAAACTACAACATCCGTAGTACCGCAAAAGTTGTTTACGAGGAACATAATGACGCAGTTTAGATATAATGCTACATTGCTTTCCGAGTTTCTGCCTTACTGAATCAATGACTGAAAAGAAAATTTTGAATCCAGACAAACACCTAAGTACTTACACATAGGAACAACACTGATAGCAGTGTTGTTCAACATAAATGACTGGTTGAGAGAACTTCTAAAAAGTTTATTGGCTATTAGCCACTTTTCAATTTTAATTAGGTCCATGCTAATTTCTGCGTCTGAGCAACCGATGGCAGTGATCTTTGTGTCATCAGCAAAAAGAGGGATATCAACATTGCTGCACACCTTGGGTAGGACGTTCACATATATTATAAACAGAAGAGGCCCAGGAATTGATCCTTGCGGTACTCCAAACTTTAATAGTAGCCATTCAGACGATTTATCGTTTACAATTACTTTTTGCGAACGGTTGCTCAGATAAGACTCAAACCAAGCATGAACATGGCCTCGAATGCCATAATCGCTTAACTTATTAAGAATTATCCCATGGTCAATAGTGTCAAAGGTTTTCTTTAAATCAAGAAAGAAACTTGTAACACGGCCAATAAATTGGTCTGTAATTATTTTCATCTAAACGAGATCCACCTTTATGCAGAGGAATAACCTTAGCTTGCTTTAAATCAGAAGGAAACACACCTTGTGCCAATGAAAATTTGATAAGTAGTTCTAAATAAGGAGCAATAACGGTAGCGGACTTTTTAACGATCATGTTAACATTATCGTCGCCAGACGAAGATTTATTATCAAACGATATCAAAATCTCCAGTACTTCTGCCATAGAAACCTTTCGTAGGAACACTGGATGCTGTACAGTTTCCAGTTCTGTACTACATGGAGCATTGGAAGTGACTTCCAAAGCTCGTTGGCATTGCCAGTGAAGTACTCATTAAACTTATGGGCAATTTCACTAGAGTCTCTACAGTTGAGAGCAGCGATTTTTGTATTATTGTTGGAGCGAGCGGAGATTCTTAAGCCAATTATTTAGCCAGACAGGAGAATTAGACTTTGCAGCATTGAAGCGCTTATAAGAGGAGCAAATTGATTCAAAACACGGGTGAAACAAGAGTTAAAAGTATTGAAAGCATCATTGGCACAAATTTCGAGACTTATATCTTTCATGTCTTTTGATAGTTCACAGCTCAAAGCCTCTACATAACAAACGAACGCTTCCGAGCACTTGAGAAACTAATAATCGCGAAAAATAGTTGGATTATGTGATGATTCAGTTTTGAAAGACATATATGATCAATACAGGAGGAGGTGGAACTTGTGATTCTGGTAGGTGCCAAATCAAAAAACTCAAAACCATTTGATTCGATGCACGTCTTATATCTGTTCACTAGCGGATTAGATTCCAAAACATTTATATTTAAATCACCTCAAACCACAAAAGGAAGGGAATGCTGTGACAATTGTTCCAGGTTTAGATCAAGTAGGTCAATGAGTTCCATTTTGTCGGTCCTTGGCTTGTTGATATCATTTATTTAATATCTGCACAAAATGTTTCGTCAAAAGTAACAGGAATATCATTTAGGATAGAACAGTTACTTTTCACTTGAAGCATGACACCTCCTCCATTACCTTTTCGGTTTTTGTTATAAGGCTTTGGTTGTAGCCAGGAACGCGAAAACAGTTTTCATTATCAGTTTTCCAAGCCATGTTTCAGTTAAGCTTAGTATATCAGGTTGGGACTCAAGGCTGCACACTAGTGCTTCCAAGTCATTTATGTGTTTTCGAATAGACCTAACATTTAGATGGAGAACACTTAAACAATTATTAGACCGTTTTTTAGTAGATGGGATTATATTAGTCGTCCTGAAAACAGTTGACAATTGCTGTTCCGCAATTTCTTTGGCAGATAGACCATCTATTTCCTCATCTGTTTCTTGGACACTGTACTCAGTTCTTCGTCCGACTTTACTGGGGTTGAGTGCTTTTATTAAGGCTGGAACAATAAGTTTGGCAACACTTCCAGCAAGCTCTTGCGTTTTGATTGACTCATCCACTGGAGAAAGAATTGCGCCCAGACTACGTTTCTTCCTGTTTGGGTCAGAGGCCAACATAGGAGTTTTGTGGTTTCTGGTTAGAGTCGGCAGGGATGAGAACATGGGAGTTTGTGGGATTTTGTAAACATTTTGTCGGGCAATATTTGATGACGGTTTGTGCTGAGCTCTCCGTTTTTCTGAAATCTTCCAATTCTTCAACAGATTGCACTTTCACAGGTTTATCATTGGGAATATTTTCGTGGATTGCAAAGATTTGCTGCTTCCTGGTAATAGTCTTGATGCCTTGTTCCTTTGCAGCAACACGAAGTTGTCGATCACTTGGAGCTAAGCACTCTTCAATATAGATTTTCCCTTTTGCGGAGTTTTGAAAATTCTTTAGCCAGCTTCGTCGATTCCATGCTAGATCCCGATATGAATTTAACAATAATGGGCCCAAGTTGTTTTCCGTTCTGTAGTGGGTGGAATGCGACAAAGTCTGCTTAGCTGATGTTTATCTGCAAACAATTCTTCATAATTGATAGTACCGTGGCTACAGGGTTTTCAAGTTCCACATTTGAGAATATGAGACACAACTTTTTAGAAAATCTCTCCAACTCTATCACTCGTCCAGACAAGGAGTAAATTTCGTTTGTGTGGTCTTTGATACTTTCATTCATCAAGTGGTGATTATTCTTCAGCTCAGCAATGACACCGTCTTGTTGTTCGACCTTCTCCTTCAACATCCGAATAGCTGCTTTAAGGTTTTTGATTTGTGCATCGTCGCCCTCTTGCACTTGAACCAGATCCTTTAGACTTTCATTCACCATCTCTGAAACTATCTAATAAGTTTATCACAACAATTAGGCTAAACAGTTGTGATAAACTTATTAGGCCAAAATTGGTCGGGAGCAGAATTAGGCCAAAATTGGTCGTGAGCAGAATAAGTTGTTAACTCAATTCGAGGCAGTTTACTACTAATGGTTAATGGGAAGCTTAATCATAGTAGTGATCAAAAAGAAACATTTTAGGGCATCTTACCTGGGTATCATTACCCCCCTTCCACTATGAATTAGGCTAGAATTGAATCGGTCCTTCACGCGTCGTTCCAAAACAATTTGTCCTAATTTAGTTGGGTTCTGTTTCCTAATTTCATACGCGAAGCGCAATATTGGCTTTCTCTAGTTTTATTTCTCAACTGGAACGTATATGTGCACATTTCTGTTGATCAAACATTAGTAAGCATTGGTTTCTGTTTTTATTAACATCGAGTAGTAACACGTAGAACGTGCTTTGTTTATAATTTTTTAGACATGTCTTTGACGGTAATAATCCAGGTTGAATGGGTTGTTTAATTATTTGAGTTTTGGACTATTTTGATTGTGTTCTTCTCGTCCATTTTGACTACCGCCTTCCCCCTAGAGAACCGACTTTAACAAAATAAATGCAAGTTTTAGAATGGTTCGTGTTTTACCATAAATGAAAGGGAGATTTAGTTTTAAAAACCATTTGAATTCCAATGTCAGATGTATAATACCGTGGCAATGGGAAAGTTTAAATATTAGCCAATGAGTAGAAATAACTGAACTAAAAAAGAACTTCTGGACAAAATTTAGATCAAGAAAACTTAGTCTCTCCATGACAGGCATCCATACCTATTTTTGTGAGAATAGAAAAATTTCTTAAGGAATTGTGCTAATATTCTTTTCCTAACCTTCTGTAGATTCTCGCTTTTTGTAAAACCGTTTGATATTAAGAAGTCATTCCATGAACTCACTGCACTTGCGAAAAAAAAACAGTTTCTCAAATAGTGAGTTTGACATTTTAGTCAAAAATGAATCTTTCTCGAGCATTTGTTTTGGTGGTATTTGATTGTTGGAACAAAAATCCGATCATAAAATTGAAAAACAGTAAAAAAAAAATCAAAGTCAAATGGCCGAAGAGCAGGGTGTCGCAACACAATACTTCATCGAAAAATGAAATTTTGCCGCAGAACTAATTTGTTTCTTGCATGAGTACTAGGATTCGTGTATGATTGTCACCCGGATTTCAACTAAATGCTTAATCAATACCTATTACTGTGTTTGAACTTCAGTTAACTACTTTGTAATAAGTCAATTAGAGCTCTTTAGCTGGTCAATGGATAGCTGTGGGACTATTTCAAAATGGCTGGAGTGTGCTGTTTGCTTACAAACTCTAGCCAATCCCCAAATTCTGCCATGTGGGCACTCGTTTTGTGGAGCGCCATGATTGTGCCTTGCCTCCACCTCAACCTCTTCTGCCGTCAAATGCCCTGTTTGCCAGAAAGCGTACCAAAAAATTCAGGCATATGTTTCCTTTCTTCGTTTTTGAGTGAACTAGCACAGTGATAGCACTACAGTGACGAATTTCATGAACGAAATAAGCGGTATTTTTGTTCACTTGCGAAATCTTTAGTGATTTCTTTTGGTTTTGCTTCAAATTTAACAATTAATTGTACGTTTGTGAGTTTTTGACAATTTTGCTAAGTTAAATTAGATTTGGATTCAATTTGTTATTAATAGCCCTTATCGTCTACCCTCATCTCAGCCAGCTATTATAGCGCTCCTATTACGATTCAAAGAATTTGAATTGTGTTGGGGCGCTCTTTTTTACGACTTGAAGAGGCGTTATTGTTTTCCTTGAGCGAGCAAAGAAACCGGAAAATCAGGGAGTGAATTAAGTTCGAAAAAGTTATTCCAGTGATCAAATTCGAAAAGTGGAGAAAAACAGAGTGGTATTTGCTCATACTTTCTTATGAAAGAGCGCGAAATATAGGTGTGAAAAGATTTTTGCTAAGTGAGTGATTTTTTGTGAACGTGCTGCTTTTTGAAGCTGGTTTTTTTTTATTTAAGGTTTTTTATGTCTTACAGGTTATTGTTGACAGAAGTGTTAATACTCAGGCTGTTTTGATGTCTTTTTGAAGTTTGTTTTGTAAATAACGGGAATTTAACCCCCCAATTCGGAGGTTTTTGAACTATTTGTATACTATCTTGCTGATTTTTAGTTTTTTTGCAATGTTTGGCCCATTGTATCGTTTTTTTTTTTAAAATTTATTTGTAAATGAATTAAGGCCTAGGGAATGTAGGCTACTTAGCATACAATTCGCATTTGTTATAAAGTTGTCTCCTTCTATGAAATTTGCCAAAAATTGTGTAATTAGTGAATTGTGCTAATATTCTTTTTTCATTTTCTTGTTTTTCTTTGTCAATAGAGATGTTTGTGAGCTTATTATGGCTTGGCTGTTAGTTTTGTGTTTTGATTACTTGTTTTCATTGCTTGAAAAAACGTTTTTCTTTGGCCTGAATACTGATACTATCTGAAAAATAAACTGATTTTTCCTAATTTCCTTAATTTGTTTTAGGTTTGACCTAATATTATTTTTTCTCTGCTTTTGAAGTGATCTGCAAGACAATATTAGGCTATTTGAAAAGACATATCTGTTGGGGGATAAGACTTCGAGTTATTTCTTCAATTCTTCTGGCTATTTTTTTACGATCTCTTAGCACAGTTTACTATTTTTACTATTGATTTTTTTTTTACTATTTTTTGATATTTATGATTGGTTTTCTAACAGTGTTACGCACTGATTTTTAATGTTCCTCATGGTGTTTTCTGAGGTTAATAATAGCCGTAAATAATGTGATTAATTGTCATTTTTCAAGGACTTATTTTGATGTTTCACAGCGCGATTTTTAGCGGATATAGTTTGATTAAAATTAGCTAGTAATAGCCTTTTATTGAGCGGTTCGGATGCGCGATATATCCACTAGTTTGCCTTGTATTTTTTTTAGCTTTTCTCAGAGATATGTAGCTCTATAGAAGCCTGTTGTAACTTAGAGTTTTATAAAGATTTTCCAGTTCAATCTTTAATTATTTTTAGCAATAATTATTCAATAACTTTAGAAGTTTCTCGAGTTTTATCAAGTTTTATAAGATGTTAGGCAACTGATTGTCAGGCTGGTTCTCCGGTGTTCTGCTGATAGTGGGGTCCGCAGGACGGTGCCTTGAGTTGTATTGGTTCTTCGCAAATATTTACTGATTTTCAAGTTGGGCAATTTCCGGCTTTTGTACGTCTCTTGATGTTTGTTAAGTACATATACAAGTTCCGTATTAGCACCTACTTTTTCAGAATAATTAATTCACCAAGTACATAATCTCTGACAAAGTTATTTACTGATTATGTGAATTCATCATCAAGAAACTCAAAGTAAATATTGAGGCTTTTAGGCACTTGAAATGTTTGCTATTAAACTGTCACTCTGCGGTTGTTTTTCGTAAACATAAACAAATTAGAGGTTACAGGCCTAGATGGAAATACTGGCTATATATGGCCTTGAAACTAACTGAATATTAAATAATATAAAGCACTTTATTATGGATATTTTAAGGAATATCATCACGTAACTATGAGGGACGAAATAGGGGCGTGACACTACCGGACTTTATGAAAATTTTCCATGAAAGTTTTGGGATAGAACTGAGTTTTTACAATTTTTCTATAAAACATAATCTGCACGAGTATGAGGATATAAATATATTTTGGTTGGAGCCACCCAATTTATGTTTTCTTAGAAAAGAGTTTTGGAACGAAAGCATTTAAGTTAAAGACAATTAAGGAAGTTAAGAGAAATAAAGTTTAAGTTAAGACAAATTGAGATAAAGATTAAAGTGAGGAAAGTTAAGACAAGATTAAGAGCTTTGAAGGAACATTAAGGATGTGAAAGTGCCCTAATTTTAGAGTAAAGAGTGGGAACATAGGTTAAAGTTAAGATTAAGAGAAGACATTGAATTAGCACTGAAAATAATCACGGTTATTTCGTGAAAATGGCTCTAAATTTTGAGAAGGAGGATAAGAAGAATGCTGGTTACATGAAGGGTTTAAAGCACTGGTTAATTTCTGGAAGTGAACAACTATTTCGAGTATATAAAGCACTGATTAGTTTTACATAGTGAATGAATGGGTACTTAATCTGTGAAAAGAATAATACTTATCGAACTTATATAAGACTTTCAAGAGCTTACAGTATACTCTCGTCTCGGGGTTGAGCTTGATGGTCCAGTTCGTCATCTGTGTTAAATCGATCCATGGTGTTGAGTGACATGGTAGAAGTTGCAGGCATGGAATTTCGTCGTTGTCGTTTGAGGGCTCCAAGTTCTTCTGGGGAGATGACTGTTGGCGGTTGCTTTAGTTGTTTGGCTAGAGTAGTGACTACATCTGCTTTCAGATGTTTGGGTACGGAAACTACTGGGTTTAGCGGTACATTGGTTCCGTTAAGCTTCATGAAATTTGGTACCATTCGTCGTACAAAGGCTACTTTATAGTATAAGAACATGAAGAGAATATGTAGGGCTAGATTTCCGATAAAGACAATGATTGTTAGCGAGAGAGAACGTTTGATTGGAACGTAGGATTCAAGTTTGTTTATTAATGCTGGCTTAAATGACTTCATTTCAGTAGTAATTGGCTTTGCTATGGCATTTAGTGATTCTGTTGATAACTTTCGATTCGAGTAAATAAATTCTGTTTTAACTTTCTTTAATAAATCGAGGTTTGCTTCAGTGCTTGATTCATACTTCGGAAGTTCGTTTATGTGCGGAACTGAGTCAATTAAATGTGCAAGTGGATCTGGTAATTTTACATTAATTCTCGTTGCTGGAAGGTACTGACAGCTTTGTAAATCAGCTCGAATTTTAATGTGGTCACTGAACCTTGTATGTCCACATTTTAATGTGATTAAACAGATGTTACAACCTTTGAGGAACATTGATGTGTCGGCCATTTTCATCCGTACCAATCTCACTTAAGGGTATAATCACTTGAAGCTGATGTTAGGAGCCAAATTCCGTATCCAAGGTTCTGTGCTCGTTCAGGGTTGGGTAACACAACCTTCTCTGTGTCACATACTTTCAATGCTGAGATTGAGTGGTGAAACTTGAGGGTTGCTAGACACGAGGAGAATCCAAGGTGGGTTTCCATTGTCTCATGACAGATTCGGTATTGTGGTGATCCAAGACAGTTGTCATACTGGGCTTTCGTCAGTACTGTAGTTTCCATCTGTCCTTCTGAGATTGCTAAGTGCTCTCCCTCTATCACTTATCGTAAGGCATCTACAGAGTCCTTCTGAGGCATAGGGATTACAATTGCACGATAAACTTCAAACACTGTCTGGCTAGGGGAATGGCTAGTGTCAGTAAAAGTCCGTCTTCAATTGTCAAAATCTCTTGTACTAATTTCGCATCGTAGTACGAAAGTATGTCAGTCATGGGTATTGCCAAAGTTAGACGATCTGGGGCGTTCTTTTGGCTATCATGGACTGCATCAAGGATCTTTATCAAAGATTTTCGCGGTACTAAAGAGATTGGAAGACGTTTATCAAGTAAAGTAGGTATAGCATTGATAACATTAATTCGAAAAGAATATAAAGCTGCTCTGTAACTTTTGATATCTGCATAAAGAGTAAGAAGTAATGATGCTGCTGTGTCAAAGTTAAAGTTCAATTGTTGCTGTGATAATTGAATTTCCATACAGGTGGCTAATGCATTCAGATTATGGTCTACAATTGCAAATTGTTCCTCAACTAGTTTCCAGTTTCTGTTCTGGTTTTCTTGCATTTCGTTTTGAACTTTATAAACCTTTGCATGTTCGTCAGCAACTAGGAAAAATTTCTCATCGGTTTGTGCGCCGATTTCCATGACATAGTCGTTAAGGCTATTAAAACTGTTAGCTAATCGATCGATGTTTTCAGCATAGATGGTTATGGGTAGAGGATCGAAGACTTGGCATATAAGCTCAAAAATGATGTTAAAATCCAATTTATCATAGCCACTGGCGAGTTTTGGAAGACTTAAATGTGAAATTCCTGCATCTATTACTATTTCTCTCAGTTCATAGAGACTTGGTAATACGGATTCGTATGTGGGTTTGTGGTAGTATCTAAATTTGGTAACTAAACTGAAGATATAACCTTCAGAAATGGGGTCGAAGTAAATTAAAACTGAGCCAATATCAGGTGGATATCTAAGTCTAATTGCACTTGGGGCTGCTGGGTACCAGCTTTCGACTTGTCGGGCTAATCCCTTTGCCATTGCAAGGGCTGCTGATATACTGTGCGAACGAGTGTGGAGAGTATAAGATATCTGTTGGTGAACTTAGATATGTTGCATTTATTTCTTGACTAGAATGATTTAAGTTTTGATATGAAGAGCCTGGTGAAGAGTTTTTTGTTTGAGATCTGGTTACTGGTTTGTTTGCTGAACTCCTGGGCTTTTTCCCTGAATATTTTGCTATACTTGCTCTAACTTGATCTAGTTTTGTCTCTCTACTTGGTGTATTTGACTGTTTTGCTGCTTGTGCTGATGCTTTTCTTGCTTCACGTTTTTCTTCTTGTTCCAGTCTGGCACGTGCGTTTTTTGGTCTAGGACTGCCTGATCTTCTAACTTGGTTGGTTAGGTAAGGGTTTGATCTATCTTCATCATGCAACCATATTTGTCTGCTCACTTTGAATCCTTGTATATTTTTCTTCTATTGGTATTCTGGTGATTTAAAGGCACTTTTCTCTGGTTTTCTTTTAGGGTGGTAAGGTCGGGCTCTTAATTTTCTATCAGTTAACGCAAATTGTACTTCGTGTGTTTCTGGAGGCGACTCACTATCGAATGGTTCTATTGACGGTGGCTGGTGAGCTGGTAGAAACATTTCGTCATCTGATGAGGATGATACGAGAGGAACACGATTTTCTGGTTCTTGCTGTCGAATTTCATCAGCAATTAGTGGATCAACCGGTATTCTTGCTATTTGATCAGCATCTAGGTTCAGGTCAGCTAGGTTTTCGTCTGAACTACTATTTTCTTCAAATAAATTAGGAATTGCTTCATCTGAGCTTGAAGAATCAAATACTGGAAGATGTACTGGAGCTCTTCGTGGTCTAACTGCTGGTGCTACTACCCTTGGTGGGGCCGGTGGTGCTGCCGGATGTGCTGCTACTGCTGGTCCTGCTAAGGGTCCACCTAGTGGGACGTTTATAGTCACTTTAACTGGGTCTGGTTTCACTGTTTTTGATTGATGGATTTCCTTTTCCTGTTCATTTATTAGTTCCGGGATATGTTTATCAAACAAATCTGGTTCCATGTGTTGTTTTCTCGACGGATCAGGTTGACAATTTGTAGGGTTAATTACGTCAAGGTCTTCAGGGGTTTCACTTGGCTTAATTGGTTTCAATCTGATGCGGTGAACACACTGTGTATAATTCGTATTTACTTTTCGAATGATATAATTAGAGTCAGTTAGGGCTTTTTCTACTTTATATAGCGGTAGCCATTTCTCAACTTGGGAAGCTATTACTGTCGATTGCTCTAATAGCTTAGGATTCAATAGTAAAAAGAATGATTTTTCCGGAATCGGTTTTGCTAAAGCTTTTTGATCATAATACTTTTTGTATTTCAGGTAAGCAGTTGTCAGTTTTTCTTTGTTTTCCCGGAACTTTTGCATCATGGCATCTTGCAGTTCATTTACAAAATCCGAATTTACTGCTACTGCATCATTTACTTTTCTGGAGAACCTAATGTCGAGGGGCTTTATGGGTTCTCTGCCATGGAATAAAGTTGAAGGACAACAATTTGTCGCTGAATGATATGAAGTATTATGAATAAAAGTTGCAAGAGGAACATATTTGTGCCAGTCTTTCCATTGTTCCTCAGTATTGAGTTTTAGTATTCGTTTCAGTGGTCCGTGAGATCGTTCTACTGCTCCAATAGTTTGAGGGTGCTTTAGTGAGGCGTGCTTCAACTTTACTTCTAATAAACTTGCTAATTCTGACATTAATTCTGAAGTAAAATTTGTTCCTAAGTCACTAAGTATCGTTTGAGGAATGTAGCTGTGCTGGAAGAACACCTTTACTAGTTCTCGGGCTACTGTGTCAGCGTATCCATTCGTTAATGGGACTGCGAATAGGTACTTTGTGAAAACATCTATTCCACTCAGAACATACTTATATTGTGATGACTTTAGGGGGCCTACTAAATCAATTTGTAACAAATCTCATGGATATGATTTCGGGAACTGACTGGTTGTAACTTTGGTGTGATGTGGCTTTTTGGTACTCTGTTATGTTGAAGACAAGTGAGGCAGTTTTTGATGAAACTAGTGAAATGTTCGGTGAAACCTGGGTAATAGAATCGCTTTCTGAATTCTTGAATTGTTGCTTTAATGCCTAAATGACCTGCTGTTTGTGAATTATGGAGTCTATATATAGTCTCTTTCCACAAATGCTTAGGTACGCAGAATTGTTTACGGAGTACTTTTCCAGTATCATCATAAAAATTCCGGTATAAGACATTCCCTTCAAGAATTAATGTTTAAATGTTTGTGATACGTTTTTAAATTGGTTGAAGCGTACTTTAAGTCTGGTTGTTGATTGTTTTGTTGAAGCCAGTTTATAACTGTTCTAATGTCTGTATCTTTTTGCTGCTCATCTGCTAAGTTAAGGCTAATTAAGTTGTCTTTGAGATCTGGGAATTCATCTAATGGATTTGCATACTCAATTGAATTTATTTCTTGTTTTCTTTTTAGTTTTAATAGCCCTTGAATTTCGTTTAATTCGTTATTGAGGTGCTTCTTTTTGTACTCTTCGTATAATCCCAGGGTTTTTAATTGTTGAAGGGTTTCATCAGTAACTTGGTTTCCAAGTGCTTGGTGTTCATCAAATAAAGCATTCATTTCTATATCAGGGTTTTGTGCTTCAGTATCAATTTCTATTTCTCTGACTGGAATTCTATCTGTTAATTTCAAAGACATTGTTGCTGTTTTGTCGTTCTCCATTCGAGAGAGGAAATCTGCAGCGTAATTAGCGCGTCCAGGAATGTGAGCAATTACTATATTAAATGCGAGTATTCTGTCTAAACAATTCCAAAGAGACGGCGGTATTACTTTTCACTGAAAGAATTGTGTGAGGCTTTTGTTGTCAGTTAGTATAATTACTTGTTTGCTTGATCCCCAATTGTAGTGCGAAAAGTAGTCCAGTGCGTAGTACATAGCTAGGAACTCTTTGTAGTAAATTGAGAACTTTAATTGCGTAGCATTAAACAAATGCGATCCAAACGATACGGGAGCGTATGTTTTCTTTTCTTTCTTTCCAGTTTCATTTACGTAGTCTTCCACCATTAGTACAAAACCTGCGCCGTGGTAACTAGCGTCACAAAGAATTACATACTGCAAGCCTCGTTTTGGCAATTGCAATGTTACATTTGTTGCTTCCATTAGATCCTTCTTTATTACCTCTAATGCTTTTACATGTTCTTCTGTGGTTTCTATTACTGCATCCTTCTTCAGGAGCTTGTAAAATGACATTAGTTTTTCACCTAGGTTAAGGATGTAATTACGGAAGAATTGCGTGAAGCCAATTAGTCGTTTTACTTGCTTTGTTGTTTTCGGCATTTTAAATTTATCAAATTTCGTTATTTTTGATTTTTCTGGTGATATTCCTTCTGCACTGATGTTATTTCCAAGGAATTTCATTGTATCTGTTGCTATTTCACACTTTTCGGGCGACAGTTTCAGACCGGATTGACGTATACAGATAAATATTTGCAAAGAGGGTACCAATTGTTCAAAATTTGTTACTGCATTTCCGATATCATCCATAAACTGGGTACAATTTCCTGAAGCTAAGCATTGGTTCAAGTAATATCTAATAAAGGAACTAAATCCTGTTACTGACTTATTCAATCCTTGTGCAAGACATTTATAAGCATAAGTTCTCGAAGCAAAGTTCTCGAAGCAAAGTTCTAAAAGCAGTTGCACTGATACATCGTCTGCCATTTGCACACAATGATATGCTTGAGAACGGTCAAGTTTCGTAAACAATTTTTTCCCGGCAAAGTATTTTTTTGCGTCACTTATGTTCGAAATCGGGAAATTCGTATTCACGTAGTCGTTTTTCAGCAAATGGTTTACTTTTCTCAAGTCAATTAACAATCTAAGTCTTCCTGAATTCTTTCGTTGTGCGAAAAGTGGACTACTATATCTTGATTGAGACAAAGTTGTTATCAGTCCGTAGTAATGCATTAGTGCTAGTTCTACTTGTAACTCATTTCTCAAATGGACAGGCGTCGGGGGTCCTTGTTCATAAATTGGTATGCTTCTTTCTGGAGTTAACTTTATTTTTAAATCTCTATTATATCCAACGTCAAGTCTGTGTTTCGCAAAGATATCACTGAATTCAACTAATAGTTCACCTACTACTGCTTTTTGCTCATCATTGAGGGCTGATTTTTCCCACGGGAATTTGCTCAAAAAGGTTATTTTGTCCTGATGGCTACCCTTTGGATCTAATTTCTCCATTTCTTGCAGTTTTAGCAATTGCTCAAAGATTTCTCTCTGCAAGGGCGACCAATTTGTCGGATCAGGGCACGTTTCAGGCGTTGGGAACCACAATTTTTCATATTCTGGGGTCGGCTTTGCTGGTTGGGCCTTTTTTTGGCGTATCTGTGACTTGAATTAATTGATTTATTTCTGTTAAATAATTTTCGCTCATTTTTGCTACATTTTTTAATTGAGGATCTACTTCTAACAACTTTTCTGCTTGATCAGACGTTAAGAACGAGAATTTAGCTATTTCTTCGCCTTTATTTATGGTAATTGGGTGATCAGTAATGTTCAGGACGTAGATGTAAAGAATATTATTTTCAGCAACTTTACTTAATGAAGACGTTAATATTACTTCGCTATCTTTTTCAAAGATTTCATTTGGGATTATTCCTCCACAAAGGTCAGTGAATGATTCTAGTTTGTCTTAAAGATTGCATTCTAATACTGCTTGTTGATTTGGTTGTAGAACTTGCTTTTTCTGTGTATAAACTCCAAATTTTTTGCGTTTTACAACTCTTCTGGGTTGCTTTTCTGGCTTTATTTCATTTATTTGCAGAGTTGGATCAGGGAATTTAATGTAGCTTTGTCCTGGGCAGATGCTAACTTTGTGTTTAACGAAGAATGGGTTGCCTAATATTACAGGAGTTGTGACAATTAAAACAAGGAAATCTTCTGTAAATGTTTGTTTGCCCAATTTAAATGTAACTTTAATTGCTTTGTCAATTTTAACTATATTTCCGTTTGCCATTTTTACTTTATCTAGATCAGGCTTTTCTATTTCTGTTATTGAATTGATATTTGTATTGATAAGTTCCTTGTAAAACTCGTGGCTTATCACGTTTGCAAATGCTCCTGTATCAATTAGTGCGCGTCTTTCTAATTCTCCATTAAATTTAACTTTAACATAGGATAATGTTAACATAGTAAAATTTGTTCCTAAGTCACTAAGTATCGTTTGAGGAATGTAGCTGTGCTGGAAGAACACATTTACTAGTTCTCGGGCTACTGTGTCAGCGTATCCATTCGTTAATGGGACTGCGAATAGGTACTTTGTGAAAACATCTATTCCACTCAGAACATACTTATATTGTGATGACTTTAGGGGGCCTACTAAATCAATTTGTAGCATATCTCCTGGATATGATTGTAGAGAACTGACTGGTTGTAACTTTGGTGTGATGTGGTTTTTTGGTACTCTGTTAAGTTGAAGACAAGTGAGGCAGTTTTTGATGAAACTAGTGAAATGTTCGGTGAAACCTGGGTAATAGAATCGCTTTCTGAATTCTTGAATTGTTGCTTTAATGCCTAAATGACCTGCTGTTTGTGAATTATGGAGTCTATATATAGTCTCTTTCCACAAATGCTTAGGTACGCAGAATTGTTTACGAAGTACTTTTCCAGTATCATCATAAAAATTCCGGTATAAGACATTCCCTTCAAGAATTAATGTTTAAATGTTTGTGATACGTTTTTAAATTGGTTGAAGCGTACTTTAAGTCTGGTTGTTGATTGTTTTGTTGAAGCCAGTTTATAACTGTTCTAATGTCTGTATCTTTTTGCTGCTCATCTGCTAAGTTAAGGCTAATTAAGTTGTCTGTGAGATCTGGGAATTCATCTAATGGATTTGGATACTCAATTGAATTTATTTCTTGTTTTCTTTTTAGTTTTAATAGCCCTTGAATTTCGTTTAATTCGTTATTGAGGTGCTTCTTTTTGTACTCTTCGTATAATCCCAGGGTTATTAATTGTTGAAGGGTTTCATCAGTAACTTGGTTTCCAAGTGCTTGGTGTTCATCAAATAAAGCATTCATTTCTATATCAGGGTTTTGTGCTTCAGTATCAATTTCTATTTCTCTGACTGGAATTCTATCTGTTAATTTCAAAGACATTGTTGCTGTTTTGTCGTTCTTCATTCGAGAGAGGAAATCTGCAGCGTAATTAGCGCGTCCAGGAATGTGAGCAATTACTATATTAAATGCGAGTATTCTGTCTAAACAATTCCAAAGAGACGGCGGTATTACTTTTCACTGAAAGAATTGTGTGAGGCTTTTGTCAGTTAGTATAATTACTTGTTTGCTTGATCCCCAAATGTAGTGCGAAAAGTAGTCCAGTGCGTAGTACATAGCTAGGAACTCTTTGTAGTAAATTGAGAACTTTAATTGCGTAGCATTAAACAAATGCGATCCAAACGATACGGGAGCGTATGTTTTCTTTTCTTTCTTTCCAGTTTTATTTACGCAGTCTTCCACCATTAGTACAAAACCTGCGCCGTGATAACTAGCGTCACAAAGAATTACATACTGCAAGCCTGGTTTTGGCAATCGCAATGTTACATTTGTTGCTTCCATTAGATCCTTCTTTATTACCTCTAATGCTTTTACATGTTCTTCTGTGGTTTCTATTACTGCATCCTTCTTCAGGAGCTTGTAAAATGACATTAGTTTTTCACCTAGGTTAAGGATGTAATTACGGAAGAATTGCGTGAAGCCAATTAGTCGTTTTACTTGCTTTGTTGTTTTCGGCATTTTAAATTTATCAAATTTCGTTATTTTTGATTTTTCTGGTGATATTCCTTCTGCACTGATGTTATTTCCAAGGAATTTCATTGTATCTGTTGCTATTTCACACTTTTCGGGCGACAGTTTCAGACCGGATTGACGTATACAGATAAATATTTCTCGCAAAGAGGGTACCAATTGTTCAAAATTTGTTACTGCATTTCCGATATCATCCATAAACTGTGTACAATTTCCTGAAGCTAAGCATGGGTCCAAGTAATGTCTAATAAAGGAACTAAATCCTGTTACTGTCTTATTCAATCCTTGTGCAAGACATTTATAAGCATAAGTTCTCGAAGCAAAGTTAAATGCTAGCAGTTGCACTGATACATCGTCTGCCATTTGCACACAATGATATGCTTGAGAACAGTCAAGTTTCGTAAACAATTTTTTCCCGGCAAAGTAATTTATTGCGTCACTCATGTTCGAAATCGGGAAATTCGTATTCACGTAGTCGTTTTTCAGCAAATGGTTTACTTTTCTCAAGTCAATTAACAATCTAAGTCTTCCTGAATTCTTTCGTTGTGCGAAAAGTGGACTACTATATCTTGATTGAGACAAAGTTGTTATCAGTCCGTAGTAATGCATTAGTGCTAGTTCTACTTGTAACTCATTTCTCAAATGGACAGGCGTCGGGGGTCCTTGTTCATAAATTGGTATGCTTCTTTCTGGAGTTAACTTTATTTTTAAATCTCTATTATATCCAACGTCAAGTCTGTGTTTCGCAAAGATATCACTGAATTCAACTAATAGTTCACCTACTACTGCTTTTTGCTCATCATTGAGGGCTGATTTTTCCCACGGGAATTTGCTCAAAAAGGTTATTTTGTCCTGATGGCTACCCTTTGGATCTAATTTCTCCATTTCTTGCAGTTTTAGCAATTGCTCAAAGATTTCTCTCTGCGAGGGCGACCAATTTGTCGGATCAGGGCACGTTTCAGGCGTTGGGAACCACAATTTTTCATATTCTGGGGTCGGCTTTGCTGGTTGGGCCTTTTTTTGGCGTATCTGTGACTTGAATTAATTGATTTATTTCTGTTAAATAATTTTCGCTCATTTTTGCTACATTTTTTAATTGAGGATCTACTTCTAACAACTTTTCTGCTTGATCAGACGTTAAGAACGAGAATTTAGCTATTTCTTCGCCTTTATTTATGGTAATTGGGTGATCAGTAATGTTCAGGACGTAGATGTAAAGAATATTATTTTCAGCAACTTTACTTAATGAAGACGTTAATATTACTTCGCTATCTTTTTCAAAGATTTCATTTGGGATTATTCCTCCACAAAGGTCAGTGAATGATTCTAGTTTGTCTTAAAGCTTGCATTCTAATACTGCTTGTTGATTTGGTTGTAGAACTTGCTTTTTCTGTGTATAAACTCCAAATTTTTTGCGTTTTACAACTCTTCTGGGTTGCTTTTCTGGCTTTATTTCATTTATTTGCAGAGTTTGATCAGGGAATTTAATGTAGCTTTGTCCTGGGCAGATGCTAACTTTGTGTTTAACAAAGAATGGGTTGCCTAATATTACAGGAGTTGTGACAATTAAAACAAGGAAATCTTCTGTAAATGTTTGTGTGCCCAATTTAAATGTAACTTTAATTGCTTTTTGAATTTTAACTATTCCGTTTGCCTTTTTTACTTTATCTAGATCAGGCTTTTCTATATCTGTTATTGAATTGATATTTGTATTGATAAGTTCATTGTAAAACTCGCGGCTTATCACGTTTGCAAATGCTCCTGTATCAATTAGTGCGCGTCTTTCTAATTCTCCATTAAATTTAACTTTAACATAGGATAATGTTCTGCCTAAAAGTGGGACAATACTGAATATTTGCTGAACATGTGGTGCTGGCTTTGGTGTGGATTGAGGTACTTGTGTTGGGAGTTGCACAGATTTATTCACTTTACATTTATTATTATTACTTTTGCGTTTTCTACGCTTTTTGTTATCTTTATTATAAACTGGTTCTATTACTGTATCTAAACTAGGACGAGACGTGCTTTCGTTATAATAATTGACTGAGTTATTATAATTTTTATTTTGTTTTTTAAAGTTGTGTGGCTCTATTAGTTTTTTTGTTGATTAAATGGGTAATTCATACCTCTCATATTTCTACTTTGGAGTGCACCAGCACGACTAAATTCTTTTGCTTTTTGCATACCATATCGGTCTTGTGCTGGACTATCGTAAACTATACCCTGTCTAAGAAGGTTTTGAGGGGTATTTTTTGTTGGAAACCGATAAACTGGTCTATTAACATAAGCTGGATGAACAAATAGGGGGCTATTTGAAGGTTCAGTCCAATAATTCCGAGTTTCTGGCTGTTCATTATGACAAAATGGTCTAGGGGCATTAAATTGCGGTCTAAACTCTCGGCAATTTTTATCACGAGGGGCATACTGTTGCTGGGGCCGATAGTTGTGCTGAATTGGACGATAATTAGACTGATATTGGGGGTAATTTGGCCGATAATTTTGATATTGAGGGCGGAAATTTTGTCTATAACTTTGTCTGTAGACTTGTTGAGGGTAATGTGGTGTAAAAATGTTTACTGGGCCTTGTTCTGGTTGCTCATTTTTAGGTGCTGTTCTCTGTTCAACTTTCTGCTCAAGTTCTTTTTGATTATTTGAAATAACAGTTATTGCTTTTAACATTTTATCAGTGTTTGTTTCAGTTATTTCATTAAATCCGTCATCAAAGTACTCTTCTCTGTTGCACATCTCCCTTATTGCAATCTGTTGGCTAGCCAAGGTGCATAATTGATCAATTGTATCTGTGTCTGGCCTTTCTAAAAGCTTAGGCGTAAGCCAATTTGGCATAGACTTAATAAAGAAGCGCTTTATCTGTTCGTTTTTTCTGTTTTCTGACATCTGAAGGGCAGAATCTCTTGCTGCCGTCTCTCTTTCGAATCTACGAGCTTCTGGGTCGCCTGCTCCTGCTGGCGCTACTACTATTTCAGGTGCTGGATATGCTTTATTGGCTTCAGTTTTTAATTTTACTAAGAAATTTTTTACAGTGTCTGTTTTGGATTAAACTTTTGATTGTCTAACTTTATAATTCTGATCTCAAGTCATCCTGCGTGAATCTATTTCTTAGAGCTGTTATACTGTCTTCAAAGACTAGTCTGGTAGCCTCTGGTAGGGTTAAGAAGTATCGTAAAGCGTCTCCTTTTAAATGTCACTGTAAAAAATTCGCTTGTTGCGCGTTTGCGATTGCTGCTACTCCGATTGCACCTGTTATTAGTTGTTCGAACTCGTTCAAATTGTCCGTTTCTGATCCGGAAAAAGGTGTGATGTTGATCTGTGCGTGTGCCATTTTGCTTTTCACCCAATTAGATTATATACTTTTCGTTCAATCAGTCTTACTTTCGTTCTAAAGTATTAATTAGCACACTTAACTTAAATGAGAGATTAAGGGAGAAGAAAACAGTTAAATGAATAGCACAAGAATATCAGAAAAGAAACTACTGAAACCATTCGTTCAGAAAATAATAAAGATGGGCTGCTTATAAACCTATTCCTAAAGCTCCGGTCGAATCGTCAGACTTATATCGTTGAAGCCGTATGGGCCGCCGAAGTCTCACCTCTAAAGAGTGCCCCTTAGTCTAGGAAAATTCATGGGGACAATGACCGCACAGGCCTTGTGGAAGCTGCACTCAGATAGGCAACAGCATAATGACCGAAGTCACTGTTTGATTCATTAACCTCCGGAGCTGGGCGGGGAAATAAAATATAATTTTTCTTTTGTTTTGCCCTCTTTTAATTAATGTTTAAGTGATGGTTTTAGTAATTTGGCTTATTCTGATGTTATCTTATAATCAGTAATGATGTTGTCAAGGTTAATATCTCTATCAGATTGAAGTTTGTTACGAATAAGGCCAAATTTGTGAGCTTTTTGATTTAGACTTTTTGCTGTCCAATAAATTGCAACACGTTTATCATCTTTATCTAGCACATAAATAACGATGGATTTATAAGCTGAAGAGGACAAAGCGCTTACTATCTGAGCTTGTGTTTTATTGCTGTTATGGGTGTAGTTGATGTTATTACCTTCGATATGTTCAACAAAATTGGGGGAAGCGCGACAATTATTAAGAGCGGGGAGATTTTGTTCTTTATAAATTGACATAAATAAAGCACCAAAATTAATTTTACAAACTCATTTACTCACAATATCCTCGTTTGCAAATACCCTGTGTTGTTTTTGTCCGTTGTGGCGGCTGTGGTTGAGTTTGTTCCAGTTATTGTCCACTCAAACACTTTTGAATTGTTGTTACAATTAGACCACGTAGACACAAACACTATTCCACCCATTCATTCCTTTGTTACTGCTTTCTGCATTATCGTCTTGCTCGGAAAGGAAGTGCTGGATGCTGGTCTGGATGATTGGAGTCTCTTAAGGTAATGAAGTAGAAGAAGATAAAGAAAGTGTCAAAAGAAGAAAAGAAATGTCGAATTTATCAAAGAATTATTCAGAATTTCGGTCCGTTAAACTGGGAAACAGTTAATAACTCCTGTCACCATGTTACGCACTGATTTTTGATGTTCCTCATGGTGTTTTCTGAGGTTAATAATAGCAGTAAATAATGTGATTAATTGTCATTTTTCAAGGACTTATTTTGACGTTTCACAGCGCGATTTTTAGCGGATATAATTTGAATAAAATTAGCTAGTAATAGCTTTTTATTGAGCGGTTCGGATGCGCGATATATCCACTAGTTTGCCTTGTATTTTTTTAAGCTTTTCTCAGAGATATGTAGCTCTATAGAAGCCTGTTGTAACTTAGAGTTTTATAAAGATTTTCCAGTTCAATCTTTAATTATTTTTAGCAATAATTATTCAATAACTTTAGTAAGAAGTTTCTCGAGTTTTATCAAGTTTTATAAGATGTTAAGCAACTGATTGTCAGGCTGGTTCTCCGGTGTTCTGCTGATAGTGGGGTCCGCAGGACTGTGCCTTGAGTTGTATTGGTCCTTCGCAAATATTTACTGATTTTCAAGTTGGGCAATTTCCGGCTTTTGTATGTCTCTTGATGTTTGTTAAGTACATATACAAGTTCCGTATTAGCAGCTACTTTATCAGAATAATTACTTCACCAAGTACTTAATCTCTCACAAAGTTATTTACTGATTATGTGAATTTATCACCAAGAAACTCAAAAAAGTAAATATTGAGGTTTTAGGCACTTGATATGTTTGCTATTAAACTGTCACTCTGCGGTTGTTTTTCGTAAACATAAACAAATTAGAGGTTGCAGGCCTAGATGGAAATACTGGCTATATATGGCCTTGAAACTAACTGAATATTAATTAATATAAAGCACTTTATTATGGATATTTTAAGGAATATCATCACGTAACTATGAGGGACGAAATAGGGGCGTGACAAACAGGTTTTCACAATCCATGCATAGTCCATTCTTGCTCTCTTTGGTTGTTGTTTACTCAAATAAAGTTCCTTGAAATGTTTCGGGAATGGTTTTGCTATGTTTTTTACAATCCGATTGTAAAGGTGTCCTGTCTTTTTAGCAGGTCTCATTGGTTTGTTTGCCAATGAAGGTTATGTGAACATAATTAATGGTTCGAGCTCATGGCTAGTGGTTTCAATAACTTTGTCACTATATGTTTTGTTGCTCTGCCTGAACTAATAGTTTTGGTTTAGAGCTACTGCTTTCTGGGATTTTTTTCTTTTCGTTTTCAAAATTTTTTGAGTTTAGCTTTTGTGGGCTATCAATTTATCTCATTGAAGGCAGGTCTCATCGGTTGCTACTGACGATTTAATTTTTAAAATACTTGTTACTTTTTGCATTCTGTGACTTTATACCTTTTTTCAAGCTCATTGCGAGTTTTTGAGGGAGTTGCTAAAATTGGTGGTGTGTTGGTTGTCTTATCATTTGGTCACATTAATGACAGATTTTCTCAGTTAATGGGATTAAGAGTCAGTGAGTCTAAATAATTGCTGTTATGAGTTCATATCAATCGTTTTTATGATTTGGGCACTCCCTTTTAAATATAAAGTTCGAATTTTTAGTCTTACAGGTTTTTGTTGTGTTTCTTGTGGTCTTATCGCTTAACCTCAAAAGTTATTGTTCTTACTGGCTCTCTGGTGCTAATTGTGGTCAATTGCGTTGCCTCCAATCTTTAGTTGACGTTTTCACTGACTGAGATACCGTTTGTTTTCGAAATGTTTAAGTGAATTCGTGAATCTTGAATTTAGTTTTTTGTCGGTTTTTCAGACATTCGAGCTCCCTGAATGGTATTTTATGACTTCTGTTTTCGAAATGTTTGTTTCCGAAACTGTTTAAGTGAATTTATGAATCTTGCATTTATAGTTTTTTGTCCGATTGTCAGACATTAGAGCTCCTGAATGGTGTTTTCTGACTTCTGTTTTTTTAAATCTGGCGTGGTTTAGGATTTTGAAATGTTATAAATTTCTCTTAACTTTGTCGCAACTGACTCTCTAAGATATTCTGAATTTTGCCAATGTCTTTAATGTCTTCGCTTTTTCTTTCATTGATTCCGTCGAGGTTGTTGTATTGTGTTCATTCTAAGGATGCGTAGAGTCAATATTTTATGAAGTTTTGTTGTTTTTTGAATTCTTTATAGTTTTTTAACACAACTAATTCTTGGAAAAATGATTTTCCAACTCTATATAGGTTTTTGTTCATTTTTGCGCATATAGGGTTATTTGGTTTGTTGACTCTTCTTTTTTGCTGTTGCTGTAAGAATGTTAACTTGTTTGGTTGCTTATTCATTACTGTGGACTGTAATTCGGGACTTTTCGTGCTACGTTTTATTTTACTTCGTCTAATAAAAATTTGTTTCGCTTTGCTTTAGTTCACATCTTTTTCATTATTTTGCATGAAGAATTTGCAAAGCAGTCTAAAGTGAACAGAATAATTATCGAAAAACGAAATCAAAATAGAGACGGGATAAACCCTAAAGACCAATTTTAGATGACCGTCACGTGGACTTTATTCTGTTAGGTCTTAGTTAACAGCTCTAATGCGTTTGTCATTGATACTAGCCCCTGCATCCTCTCATTAAGAAATATTGGAATGCATAACTATGAAATAGGTTGTAATGCAAATCAATGGCGGAGATGTTTCGGCAGTCTGCTGGATATGTTCTATTTTTGTCCTTTTAGTGGTTTTTGTTCCTCTACTGTTTACAGTATGTCTACTTTTATTTTTTGGTGGCCGTTAGTGTTTCTGGTGGCTTCCTGTCTGTCTTCCATGTCTAAAGAATTTTCGAATACTTTTTTAATTCGATTGCATTTTTTAAATTGTTTTGTGCCCATTACTAGGGTGAAACAATCTTATGTCAAAGGGCCAGTCATACTTGAATAATCGAAGTTTTCCTGATCTTTAAACGATTGTTTTTTTATTAATAGCCGCCGTGAGCTTCTCAACGGCTATTATTTAGGCGGTCCCCTTTTATAAATTCGCTTTACCTTATGATCACGTTTCCCTTTAAACCGATTTTCGCATCTGACTTCTGACTTACTTCACTCAGTTTCAACTGAATGGATTTTAAATTCATTCAAGCATTGAAATATGCAATGTATTGAATATGCTCAACGTCAAAAGATCAAAAGAAACAGGATAAGCATATAAAGCCTGATCATTAAGTCATAGTGCATTAGGTTATGCGATTCCTAGCTGTAGTAAGTTCAGTAAGCGTTTTCTAGCTGGTATTAGTGTTAGGGTTAATAGCATTCAGTTTAGAAGCTGAATTAAGTTTAATTTTAGAATCTAACCGAATATGCAGATTTTGCACACCAAAAAAAAATTTAAAAAATTTTGTTATTTTTTATCTTTTATTTGTTTTTTCTGTTTCAGACCAATGTGCGTCAAGCGGGTCAACGGCGGCTATTTTCCGTCAATTTTCCGGCTATGTTTTTGCACTTGTTTTCTTTTTTAATATGCGGTTTATGTGTGGATCGTTACAGAGCGCAGAAACATCATCTGAATGTTTTTGGAGAACACTGGTTTCAACTCTTTTAACGAACTTTATGAGAAGATTGTAACGGATTTCAATTCTTTCTGAAGTTTTCCCGGTCATTTCCCCACCCACTCTTCTTATATTTGGTTCTCGTTGTTTCGTTAATGCGGCTGCTCAAGAATCTCAGTCGAGCCCAAATAGCCCAGCCCTGTTCTCGAGCTTTACGCCGGCCTGGTTCTTCACTGAATCCGATTGTCTACTAATCCCTTAGAAACAATCAGTCGCTCGGACGTATTAAAGGACTGGAACTTTGGTTGAATTTTAAAAAGTCCTTAGTAATGAACTATGTTCAATCTCGTGCTGAAGTTTGTAAGGCTTCAGCCAGTGTTAGTAATGTTGGTAACTTCTCGTAAAGAGAATTCAACTAACTTAAAACTCGGAAGATCTGAAGATTTTGCAAAACTTAGCAGCAAAACTTAGCATAAAAGACTAAATTTGATGGATCAAATGATAGTCTAATCTGAGAGCAAACTGCTCTTTGTAACAGTTTCCAATGGTTCTAAATCTTATATGGTTGTACTATTCAAACAATTGGATGAAATTAAATAATCAGGTAGATATCATTTTTAACGTTATTGTCACTTGTTTATGATTGGTTAATCAAGTGAAGTGATTAAGTCAATGTTGACATAGTAAATGTCAATTTATTGAAATTTTTGTTTTCGTTGACATAAGCACGGATGGTTATTGCGTAGCGCTAAATGCCTCAAATGTATGGGATTTGACCTTTAATGAACACCTTAAGTATCATAAATAAACAATTTAAGAAATTTAACAATAATTGACAAATTCAAAAATGCCAATTTTGCACCAAATAAGTGCCTATAGCCAAACTTGTGGGTATGATGCCATAACGTTTGTTAAGTCCATGGATAGCTTAGAAGTTACCTCAACCGTTTGCTATAAACTCGGTTTTATCAGGTTTTCCCTTACCAAAATGGGGGGTACAAATTTTCGGTCCTAACTTTTGACCCAAAATTTTTCAGTTTTGACCATTTTTGTGTATTGACAAAAGTTTCCATTTTCAAATTTTGTATTTGGCTGTCTGATGGCCCTTGCTGGTTCGAAGTGGAGCCAACATTGGTATATGATTTTGTGTAATCAGTAATTAAAGAGAAGCGATATCTCACGATAAGTTGAGAATAAGTTTTTGAAGTCATAATTTGCGATTTTCTAGCAAAAAGCAGTTGTAGTTGTTTCATATTAATTCAACATCTTTTTAGCGAATTGAATTGTAAAATATATTAAATGTTTTGTAAGAGGTAGTTGGAGTCGTTCTGCTTGGAGTCGTTTTTCAGTATTATTTCGGATCTTAGAAATTTTTGACCTTTAGTCTGTTATTAGTTTTATCATCAGCATTTATGTTTACCCTGATTGACGAGATGTTAATGGGGGTTCAAATTTTCGGTCCCAACTTTTTACCCAAAATTTTTCAGTTTTGACCATTTTTGAGTTTTGACAAAGCTTCATTTTTGGGCCATTTTTGTAGAAAAAAATTAGGCCAAATTTTCATTTATTTGTCTTTTTTAGTTTGTTTTTGACTTCTTCTTTCTAGGCTCTCTCCCTTATGTACCGTTTTGTTTGTCCTTAATTGTTGTATGCTTGGTTATACTGGACTATCTCAATTGTCTGGAAGCAGTTTAAATGACACCTTGTCAATTTTCCCCAATTTTTTTTTGTTTTGTCTTTCTTTTGGTGCATTTTATGCATGCCATAGATGTATTATAAATACGGATTTCAAATGATTCAAAAAGTGGAGGGTAACTTGCTTTTGGTGGATTTAAGAGGAGCAATAAAGAATTCCGCATTTAGTGACAACTTCTCCGATGTACAGATTTAAAGACTACCTTAAATCCCTGTCCGAAGAGTCCACTGAAGCCCCTAGAATACTCTTACAGAAATGTGATAAACAATTTTCTCAAAGACCTCTTCTGTAATTTGTGTCAATTAGAAATTTGCAAACGATGTATGGTCTGGGAACAGAAAGATGGTCACAAAATTGAGGAATTCGAAACCCATTTTGACCAGAAACTTGAGTCGACATTCAATCTTGTAGAAACTGAACTTAACATGCTTAAAAAGAATTTAAAGCGAGAGCGCACAACGGATAAAACTATTCAGGAAATAATTGTGAGTAAAGTTCCAAAATTACGGAAATGGGAGTTGGCGATTGAGCAGTACGAGAAACGTTGTTCTATATTGTCCAACATGATAGCCGGAAATTTGGGTTCCATGCATGTATGCCAGATACCCTCGCTTGATAAGTTACGAGCGAATACAGCCGAATGCGAACAATACAAGTCATTCTGCTTTTCACTAAACACAAATGACGTAACTTTTGAAATTGAATTTGACTTCTTAAGAGTGGAATCTATGGAAACGACGAGAAATTTCCACACTAGTGTTTTTCAATAATTGTTGAGTTCGGTCTACGCGAGAACCGGACAGTGATTCGGCGCCTGTCTCTGAACGATACATATCATTTGGCATATTTGTGCAGCCTTTGATCAATGAGCAGCTTGTGAAGAAATTTTCCGTCCAGTTTTGGCTCAATTATGGTGAACAAAAACAGGAAGTAGAGGAAAAATCAACCACTTATAAATTGGAGTCAGCGTGGAAAGGGACACCAGGGTTTTACCCATTTCCGCACGTGATCAACTTTGTAAAACATGAAGAATTGATTGGAGCTAAATGTTTAAAGCTTAAGTGTCGTCTTCAAAATGTGTTGGAATAGTTTTGACGAGAGCTTTGAGATAATTTGGTTAAATTGATGGCCACATAGATTTATTTTTGAATTCAGAATCAACCAATTGCGTTAGTTTATGAGAATGTCAAGTAACGGTAGTGTAATTATTGTTAAATTAGTTGCCATGCGTTGATGTTTTGCTACTGAAAAGACTAAAGATTTTTGAAAATTGTAAATTTTAATTGACCCATAACTTGAGGTTGATATAATCATTTTAGTATTTTAAAAATGCCTGAAACAAAATTTTTTGCTCTTAACGCTTGTTTTGAGCTAGTTCTTATAGATACAAAAAGGGAACAATCTTCGGTAATAGATTTTTAAAAACGAGGCTATGTTCCCATACCTATACCGACAAAACTCAACTTTTAAGGAAGAGTTTTATGAAAAAAATGTGCTGTTCGTTCATTAGACAGTTTAGGACCTCCTGAAAATTTGGATACTGCCCAAATCAACAAAAAACATTAAAATCAAAGAAACTTATTCATTTTTTCATTGCTCTCCAACGAAGGTTGTAGCAATTGTATTAGTCCTGTCGGTCTTCTTATGCGATTTTTCGCCTGACCGAATTTTCTTCCAACCCATTTCACATTCGTTCTCAAAAACGGGATAAACAGGTGGCGCCCAGCGGGCATTAAGTGCTCTTAGAGCCTTTCAGCTCACTAGTCTCCAAGTATGCGATTCACAGAAAGTGTTTCGGAGACTTATACTAATGGTGTGAAGGGCGGTTCGGTTCTCAGAGGTTCGACCACCTTCTCCCACACCCGCAACTTCTCTCCCCCCCCCCACATTAGCCCCCCTCTCACTTCCCCTATCAACCCCCAACCCTGCACATCGTTCAGGCCTTACGGGCCCCGTGCAGCCGAAAACCGCCCTCCATCCGTTGCCCCCGGTGCACCCCCCCCCCCGTGCGCTCATCTCAGCCCCTTCGATTAAGCTAAAGCTATCCTCATTAAACTGTGGCTAGCTACTGACGAAGCCAACCTCGCCGGTCGTTTCAGAGTAATTCGCCCGACGAAAGTCAGTTAAGTTCTAGTCCAAACAAAATGAGCCCATCCAGATCTGACAG
>NC_134482.1:17961424-18083924 GCF_964194025.1 Convolutriloba macropyga
AGCCATCTTGAATTCAAGACCTCTCACAAATGTCGCTGATCTTCCCGATAACGAGATGCCTCTCACACCTAACCACTTCTTGATTAGTTGTCCATTCAACTCTCTGCCACCAGGAAAATTTGATCCAGACTCCAGCCAGCTTCAGGACATGGCGAAATCTGCAACAGATGATGAACCACTTCTGGAAGCGACTTGTCAAAGAATACCTACCGACACTACTCAAGAGATCAAAACGGAATGAGAACAACCAGTCGCCACTTAAAGTTAATGATGTTGTCTGGATCCTGAAAGACATGACTCCTCGTGGAATTTGGCCTCTTGGGCTCGTGTTGGAGGTGTACCCTGGACGAGATGGACAACACCGTGTGGTGAAGGTAAAAACGGCTTACGGTACGTTCGTTCGCCCCGTTTCCGCACTCGCACGCGTTTTGGCTGATTAGCCACGCTTTTATAGTTTTTTTTTCACGTAACGGTTTCTAGGCAACTTGGGTTACCCGCTCTTCGACGACATGTCCAAACGTGTTGCTGGCCCCTTGTTCTGCTTGGAGCTTGTTGTGAAACCAAAAAAACGTAAACTAAGTTAACATTTTCTATTGTTCCTAAGTCATTAGTAGCCCTGGCGCTTTTTAGTGTGTGTTTAAAAATGAATGACTATAGTATTAAATAACCATCGAACCTAAAAATTTCTTTTAATTGTTCCAAAACAACAATTTTTTGCAAAACTAATTAAGGAACGCTGCATTTGAAATCAATGCCTTTTGATTGCAAATCAGATGCCAAAAATTAAAACTGAACTGTTGGCTGGCTAAAATTGCGTAATAATTCAAAGCTAGCTTATTTTTGCGGCGATCACTTTGGTCGCGCTCTTCCGTTTACAACAACTTCAAATAAGTCAACCGCCTCTCCTTGTCAACGACATGCCAAATAACTGCACCATCAGCAACAGGCCTAACATCAGATCTCTTTTTTAGAGGCTTTTAATGAAGCACTACAAACAATTAGAGCAAAAATGTAAGCTGGCATTTGGTGGCTAAGTTTACTATTAGGGATATCTTTGCCTTTTTGCTCTGATTGAAAATTGAACAATTAACAGCGTGAAGAGGATGCTCTGGGTAAATTTTTGGCTCAGCGGCTGTAAAGATGAAAAAAGAAAGATAATTTGTAAAAACACTTTCTAAAATTTTACGTCGTCTAAATGATAACTTCTGCAGCTATAGTCTTTTCCTTGATTAAGGTGTTCTTTTTCTTTTGCATGCATTTATAAGTTGGATGAAGGTTTTTCTGCTGTTGGATGCTACTTTCTCTAATTTTCATTCAAAATTGAACAATTTAAAGCGTGAAGATGATGCTCCGGGTAGGTTATTGGCTCAGCGGCTGGCTGTAAATTTTTTAAAAAAAAGAAGATAAGTTGTAAATACACCTTCTAAAATTTTAGTTCATCGAGTTGATAACTTCCGCAGCTATAGTCTTTTCTTGGGCCAAGATTTTTTTCATTTGGATGCATCTGTGAGTTCGATGAAGGATTTTTCTGTTGTTGGGTGCTTTTTTCTCTGATGGCAAAACTTTTGCTACTCGGCCAAATTGTCCATGAAGATGAATTTTCTTGGCTATGGAATCAAGCACCTCCATCGTGAAGTTGTCTTCTTTTTCAGCACTTGAACTGAAGCCATCTTGTACCAAATAGCATTATACACAACCGCTCTCCAGCGCTTAAACCTGTTCATCTTTTTTTCCTGTTGCTGCTTATGTTGTATTGCGCTTCTGTCGGAAGCAGGGAAAACTTTAGTTATTTCCAGTTTTTTTCCAATTATCATCATATTTAGACTTTCTTTGTAGACTTCTATGACCAGCGTAAAATCTCTGAACCGTAGTATCAAAGTTTGACGGAGATATAGCGAAGGCTTCGAATATTTTTACTGCAAATTGTTCGCAGATCTTGTAAATTGTTTGGATCGACAATGAGGCCTGGTGAATAAAGTCTTAGTGTTGCAAATGGAACAAAAACTTTGATGAGTGCAGGAAAAAATTATCAATTTTATTTACTGTTGACTTAAGTTCAATGATTTGAGATTTTGCCCGATTTAGGAAATGACGCTCTTTGGAATTGACGCTCTTTCCAAACTGCTGGTGGTTCGTTCAAGTGAGCTACCTTTTTCATGGAATAAAGACACTTGCAACCTTTTGCTTATTGTCAAGGAACATTTATTGATCCGAAGATGCTTTTTCTTATAGATTGTATGCCTAAATGCGAGAACACTTCATAAACCAAGCCGTTCTTTGAAGAGTATGCTCAAAGATTCGACCATCAGTTAGGAAGGGGATAGTTGGCAGGCTAAAAAACTATGATTCAGCTGGTTTTGGTGAGCTTCCACGGCCTCATGTCAATGAATCGCATTCGCACTTCCAATCCAGAATGTAACGGATTGTAACGCAAGAAAAAAAAGGATTGTAAAAAATTTCGCGAAGTTGTTAAATGTACTTTTTAATGTTTATTTTAGATTATGTTCGTTTCAGACCAACGGCAAGGCAATACGAAGCATTTTTAATTGCGAATGAACAATTACTTTTATGGACGTATTATTATTCTTTAGTTTTGCTCTCTCAAAATTTAGCAAAGGAAAGATCTTTAAATCTTAATCCGGGTTATTTTTATCCTGGTTTTCAACACGGGAATAAGCACGGAATACTGGCACAGCCAATTATGTTGAGTTTCAACCTCATAACTTCTTCTATCCCTAGCAAAAAAGTGAGCTGTTCTTGTTGCGAACTTAACCAATAATTAGCGTAACCCTTGAGAAAAAAATTATAGTATTTAGCACTCAATATCACAATTTTGAGCTATTTATCAGTACAACCGCACTCTGAACGAGGTTTTTTTCAATTTTATATTGGTATGAAAACAGGTTTTTAAAACAAGCAAGACAATTACAACCATAAGATAACGAATAGAACTCTTTAGTAACTCAAAGTATAATAAAATAGTTTTCTTTCAACATTCCTCGACCAGAAAGTCATCCGGCAAACGTATTCTTTGATGTTCTTTTGAAGCTCCAATAAGTCAAAAACGTAATACGTTCAACCTAAAATTTAAAGTTTTTTTCATTGTAAAGAGGTTCGGCGCTCTAGGTCTGAGCCACTAGACTACCGGAGCACAGATCAATGTGCGCGAAGTCATATTAACTTTACACGCTTTATGTAATTTTATTTGCAGGATCCTGCGGCCCAACAAGTGACGATTCAAGGAGACTGATAAAATTGCGGTCGGCGTTTGGATTTTCGTGGGCCTTGCTATGCCGTCATTACCGTAACGAAAGCTCGACCCTGGGGCTGTCGTCTTCAACTATCCACATTTCGTCGTCAGTTTTCAAGGCTTTGGATGGTTGAGCTCTCCATTTAGAGCAGCAAGCCAACGCCGCGTCGTGATCGTATAACCAAAACTTCCATATCGCACTCGCGTAAGCCTGCGTTCTAGCGTACTTCTTTCGATGTTCAAAGTTTTCGTCTGGCGCGAGCAACAGCAAGCGGGAAATACGAATCTCTTGGAGGAAATGGTTCGGTGTTAGGGCAACAAATATTTAGCATCGCAACTAACAGGTGTCACCATAAATTTCATCCTTGAGCAGACGGTTGGTAAGTTTCGCATAGTGTTTGCTTGAAATGGCGCACTATTTTTTCCAGACACCTTCACTATGCTGCCCTGCGGGCGGTTTAGGTTTCCATTTTTATTTTGTCTGCAAGCTTCGAAGCGATTAACTTTCCTTGCCAGCTGAGGAGTCACGACAACAGTTCTTATCCAGTAGCAACAATGTTGGTTCCATTGTTAAAACAAATGACTGAAGGCATTCCTCGACGTGCTATAAATCGCTGAATTTCCATCACGCAATTGTTTGCATCAACCGATGGCGTAACACAAGAACAGAAAACTCTATCTTTTTTCAGAAAAGCGACATATTGTGAAGTTCTAAATGTGAAAGACCCCTCGTTCTAGAATTGAGGTCAGTGGAATCCAAGTTGTTCAGATGGAAGATCATCAATCCCTTTCTTATGGGCGCTGTTTTTATCTTTTGGGAAAGAACGTAATTAAAAGGAATAAAGCCAAGTGTTGAACGGGGTATCAGAACCGAAAACTTTTGTTGTATTAGCGCTTGGAGTTAATCGACAATGATGATGCTTCACGTGTATATTACGCAAGAAAAGTACCACTAATGGATGACTTCCATTAAGTATTGTTGGGTGTTTAAAGTTGAAGTGAATTTCAGCGCGTTACTTAGCTCAACTGATGGACCTTGTAAGGCCCACTGGTCCAATGAATGGCGAGTTAACTGCAATTCTATTTTTTTTCTTGGGTTTTTTTTGAGCTACACGCTGGTTCCCAACAGAAAGTAGTTGCTTGCTTCGGATTGGATTATGAGCTGCAGTTTCTGCTCTCATGAGTTAGTTTCTTCTGGATTAAGTATGTTTTTTCCAGGAGACCGATAGGCAATAAGACGAGACAGGAAACTCATGCAGTAGCCAACACTTCTCAGTGTTTTAGGACATGAACTGAAAAGAGAACAATTTTTTTCACCAATTGGTTTCACTTTGAACTCGACAACTTCAGTGTTGTCTGTCTCTTGTGAGTTGATACCCTAATGTCGTTTACAGTCAAGGTAAATGGTGCGCTTTTTTGAAATTTAGGCTTTAAGTGAGGTCACGTCAAACTCAGGACAGACAGAATGCTGTACCGCAGAGAACAAGTGCTGTTGCGCGCGTCTGTTACGCGCCTTCAAAATCACCCTCAAGGATTTGCAGGAGACTCTTAGAATCAGTAATTGATGTAAAACCTGACGTCCTGCTGATTTGCGGAGCGCTTGCTTTATCTAGAGCTATACCTGAGGTATTTTATCAATTCAAATTTGGTTGCGATGCGTTTGTTTAGTTGTTTTCAACATTGGCAGGAGAAAGCCTTAGTTCAGTAAAATTGATGTTCGGCGGTTATGTTGTTGTTCTGCGGTTGAAGTAATTTTCATGTTCCGCAGTTGTTTTAGCATGCTGTGTTGGGTTGCCTTCTCGTTGAAGGTCTGATATCGCAAGATCGCATGTTGAGATTTATCAAGCACGCAAGATGATCGGGTTTTGTGTTTTGAGACTGTTCGTTAGAGTTGGATTGCTTTGAATCGCACAGAAAGACATTCGATAATGTTTATTCGATCATGCCACTCAGCTCTCTTTTAACCACTCTTTCAATCTGACATTGTAAGGTAATTCAAATCTCCTTTTACAGTATTGAAGGACCATGTTTCCCTCAAGTTAGGTAGCAGGTTTTGAAGAGCTTGATTTAGGAGTGTTGAATTGTCGACGTCCGAGCCATAGGACAGGGACCCGAGGACGCAAATTAGACTGGTTACCGTTTTGGAAAAATAAATGACTCGATCCGAGCTGTGTAGTTATATTGATGGATAGTTTGCCAATTTGTGGAGGTGGCAGTGATGTCTGCTTTGTGCTGTCTGAGTCTTTACGTTTGCGTTTTCAATGCATCTTTATAAAGTTTCCCGCTATAGGAACCAAATTCTGCATTGGAAGCTTTAGTCTTTCTTGTGTTCAGTCTTGTATCGTAGGTCGAGGCTTGTGAATCAAGAGCGCTTTTGAAGTAGCCGAACTTTTCGTGGAGATCGTCATTAAATTTAGTGAGTTTCCAATCAGTTAATAAGACAGTTATTGCTAAGACCAAGTAGCTCTGATAAATTTTTTATACTAAAAAAATGCCGAACGGGTGTTTAAACAGCTGAAGTAGGTATTTGAGGCTGAGAGGAGTAGCATGGTAACAATGGCATTTGTTGAATGTTTGGAAAAACAGACGAAATTACTGATCTTTGGCAAGCAATAGACACACAAGGGAGAGGATTTTGGTAGTAGGTTATACTTTCTACGGTTTTACTTGATAAAGGAGCTTGCAGGCATACTTTTACTATTGGATTCTAAACCACGTTTCAAACAACTCTTCAATTAGCCGTCGACGGGTTCAATTTAGTAAATGTCCATGCACTCAAAATCAGTACTCAATGTATAAAAACAGATTGATAACTTGGAGGGTTAGCGTTGGAGTTAGGTAACGATTCCGTGCCCGCTTTCTGTAGCTGGTGCATCATTTTGGAGATTGTCCGGAAACTGAGTTCTTAAATGATCGTGAGAACTGCCACGTTGAGCGAACAGATTTTGATAGTAGGCGGTCTCCCGCTTGGCATAGGATTGCCGTACGTGCCTAAAAACGAACTGAAAAAGATCTAACGAGAGGTTTTTCAGTTGCGTTTTGGGTTATTGGAAAAGCGTTATTGATGAGTTGCAGATCGTTGCTGTAGATTCGATCGACCGATAAGACGTTGTCCTGGGGCTCTTGGTTTTTAATATAAAAGTTTTCTCGTGATTGCATTTTTACCATAAACGTCGGTTGCATCTTGATGACTAAGAAACAAGTTTTGTGCAACCCTGCTCTCGGTATGGACATCAAAGTTATCTATTTCTGTTTGGCCAGTATCTTTACAACTTCCCGTGATTGTAGGCAAATCTTGCTAATTAGCTGCCTATTGGCTGCCAATTAGCTGCCTTTGTCAGCTTGTTTATGAGCACTTACTGAATTAGCTTGATTACTTAATCGTTCAGCTTCTCCGATCAGCCTCCTGATTGAAACACGGTCGTTTTGTATTGGCTCTCGAACAACTGATGTGAGGATGCCTACGGTGAATTTATTCATTAGTTCTATCTCTTTCATTTTTACCTCAATGGCAAACTCTGGGTTTTCTTCCAATTTAAAGTGAAATTTGATCTCATGATGGTTTTGCTGAAAATCTATCTGATGTTGATGCGGGTGCAGTTGTGCTAGCTGTTTCTTCATTCTCTTTTGGAGCCTCTAATTCGTCGTCCGTAAGGCAGCCTGGCCTTGTTTTCTGAAAATTTTTTGTCTGATTTTGGCTATCAATAATTCTCTCTGATGAGGCGTTGGAAGTTAAACTCAGGACAGACATAATGCTGTATCGCAGAGAACAAGTGCTATTGCGCGGGTCTGCAACGCGCCTTCAAGATCACCCACAAGGAATTGCAGGAGACTTAGAATCAGTAATTGATGTAAATTCTGACTTCCTGCTGTTTTGCGGAGCGCTTGCTTTATCTACAGCTATACCTGAGGTATTTTATCAATTCAAATTTGGTTGCGATGCGTTTGTTAAATTGTTTTCAACATTGGCAGGAGAAAACCTTAGTTCAGTAAAAATGATGTTCGGCGGTTATGTTGTTGTTCTGCGGTTGAAGTAAAGTTGATGTTCCGCAGTTGTTTTAGCGTGCTGTGTTGGGTTGCCTTCTCGTTGAAGGACTGATATCGCAAGACCGGATGTTGAGATTTATCAAACACGCAAGATGATCGGGTTTTGTGTTTTGAGACTGTTTGTTAGAGTTGGATTGCTTTGAATCGCACAGAAAGACATCCGATAAGGTTTATTCGATCATGTCTCTCAGCTCTCTCTTATAACCACTCTTTCAACTTGACATTGTAAGGTGAATCAAATCTCCTCTTACAGTATTGAAGGACCATTATTCCCTCAAGTTAGGTGTTAGGTTTTGAAGATCTTGATTCAGGAGTGTTGAATTGTCGACTTCCGAGCCATCGGACAGGGATCCGAGGACGCAAATCAGACTGGTTACCGTTTTGGAAAAATAAATGACCTAATCCGAGCTGTGCAGTTTGATTGATGGATAATTTGCTAATTTGTGGAGGTGGCAATATCTGCTTTGTGCTTTCTGAGTCTTTACGTTTGCACTTTCAATGGATCTTTTTGAAGTTTCCCGCTATAGGAACCAAATTCTGCATTGGAAGCTTTAGCCTTTCTTGTGACCAGCCTTTCTTGTATCGTTGGTCAAGGCTTTTGAATCAAGAGCGCTTTTAAAGTGGCCGAATCTTTCGTGTTGTTGTGGGAGATGGGCATTGAATTTAGTGAGTTTCCAATCAGTTAATAAGACGTTCTTGCTAAGACTAAGTAGCTCTGATAAACTTTTTATAGTATTAAATGCCGAAGGGGTGTTTAAACAGCTGAAGTAGGTATTTTAGGCTGAGAATAGCATGGTAACAATGGCATTTGGTGAATGTTTGGAAAAATAGACGAAGTTACTGATCTTTGGCAAGCAATAGACACACAAGGGAGAGAATTTTGGTAGTAGGTTATACCTTCTACGGTGTTGTTCGATATAGGAGCTTGCAGGCTTACTTTTACTATTGGATTCTAAACCACTTTTCAAACATAACTTCAATTAGCCGTCGACGGGTTCAATTTAGTAAATGTTCATGCTCTCAAAATGAGTACTCAATGTATGAAAACAGATTGATAACTTGGAAGGTTAGCGTTGGAGTTAGGTAACGACTCCTTGCCCGCTTTATGTAGCTGGCGCATCATTTTGGAGAATACCTGGAAACTGAGTTCTTAAATGATCGTGAGAACTGCCACGTTGAGTGAACAGATTTTGATAGTAGGCGGTCTCCCGCTTGGCATAGAATTGCCGTACGTGCCTAAAAACGAACTGATAATGATCTAACGAGAGATTTTTCAGTTGCGCTTTGGGTTATCGGAAAAGCGTTATTGATGAGTTGCAGATCGTTGCTGTAGATTCGATCAACCAGTAAAACGTTGTCCTGGGGCTCTTCGTTTTCAATATAAAAATTTTCTCGTGATTACATGTTTACCATAAACGTCTGCAGCATCTTGATGACCAAGAAACAAGTTTCGTGTAACCCTACTCTCGGTATGAACATCAAAGTTATCTATTTCTGTTTGGCCAGTATCTATACAACTTCCCATGATTGTAGGCGAATCTTGCTAATTAGCTGCCTATTAGCTGCCAATTAGCTGCCTTTGTCAGCCTGTTTATGAGCACTTACTGAATTAGCTTGATTACTTAATTGTTCAGCTTCTTCGTTCAGCTTCTTGTATGAAATACGGTTGTTTTGTATTGGCTCTCGAACACCTGATGTGGAGATTACTACGATGAATTTATTCATTAGTTCTATCTCTTTCATTTTTACCTCAATGGTAAACTCGCGGTTTTCTTCCAATTTAAATTGAAATTTGATCTCATGATGGTGTTGCTGAATATCTATCTGATGTTGATGCGGGTGCAGTTGTGCTAGCTGTTTCTTCAATCTCTTTTGGAGCTTCTAATTCGTCATCCGTAAGGCGGCCTGGCCTTGTTCTTTGAAACTTTTTTGTCTGATTTTGGCTATCATTAGTTCTCTCTGATGAGGCGTTGGAAGTTAAACTCAAAAGTGAAGTTGAATTGTCGAAGTCGGAGTCAATGTGTTTTCGGGCAATTTGTGTATATTAATCATGCCTTTCATTTATAACTTCTAACCAATCCGGTATGTTTTTTTGAGGTTTTCATATTTAGCTAAGGCCGTCACTTTAAGCAATGCTACTTTCTAGGAAACCTTTGGTGGTTGTTCTCAACCTCTACCATCAGTCGTCTTTCTCGGTCTGGAATTATACTTTCTCATAAGGTTTGCACAACTTTTTTAAGGCGTGATCATGCTTCGAATAACTTAGAAGTTCTAGTTGCTAGGGGTACAACATTATTTGAAATTTAAATGGGATTAGTCATAAAAAAGTGAAAAGGAACTGAGTAGTACTGAAAACAAGGGTTTAAAAGGTGAGTTGCACTGAAGAAAAACGGCAAAATCCCGTAGCACAAAAGCAGCGCAAAATGCAAAGGGAGGACAGAGTTGTGCGAAGGCTAGCGACAGAGCGGAAAACGCATGGCGATCAGGACGAAAACGAGCTTAACGTACGGTTAGGTCTGATGCTTTCGAGTCTTATAACCCATGTAGCCAGTAGCAAGGACACACAAAACTTGCAATTAGTGGATACTCAGATAAGAGGAGATTGATTGCAGACGCATTGTGGAGCGTGCAAAAGAGAGTGCGATAGCCGGATTACTCGATTGCGACGGTCGCAGACAGAAACGCGATAGTGGGAAGATGGAACCGCACGGAAAAATTTTCTCAAGGGACAGATTGGGAGTGGCGGGAGGCTATATGCACCCCAGAAAAACGCGGAACAAGACAACAAAATGGATGGACCATTAGTAGCGGAAAAAACAACACAGTTGACTAGTTCTATAACTCCTGTAAGTTCAAGTGAGGCTGCAAAACCTGAAAGATGAAAATTTAGTAATAACTTGACGCAATAGCGGCTGAAATGGCGAGTTTCTTGATCTTTTTGGCTATACGGCGTTGCTTATCAACCTAGCTATGACGCATTCTCAAAAGTAAACAACGAAGCGAATTCTGATGCGCAATTACCAACGTAAGTAATTTCAATTCAAGATAAGATTTCTGGTGCAATTGGCAGTACTCTTTGAACCAGTTCAGATCATTTTGTTTGCGTAACTTTTGACACTCTACCAAGCGAAACATGAACATTCACCAACTGGTTTGCTTACGAAAACAAAGCCTGTTTGGGAGAGTCATTATGCAGACAGAAAACAACTGCTTTGATAAGCTCTGTATAACTATACGGTCTTAATCAATATGTGATGTTAAAGAAGAATTTAGTTCTTCGTTTTAAAATTTGATAACATTTTTCTTCCGGAAAACGTAATCCAATTGGATTTGTAACGTTTACAATGGTTTATTGCATTTTGGATGCACCCTTAGTGCTCAAAGTGCAATCACAGGGCTTTTACAAGCTTCGCTGTTTTTGATAAACTGTTTTTCGCGTGGTTCAACAAACCTGCTCCCGTAATGAATACCATGTGCTTAAATCAACATCTGTTCACTTTATCAGGACAAAGCAGCGAAGTGATCTTGTTTTTGATTAGAGAGTTTCATTCGTAAAAAACGATAAGTTTGAAAATTTCAGAAAAAATTTGTTCAGTCTAATTTTTTTAATGAATACCTGTACTATACAGTACTTCAACTAAATTAAACAATAGAAAACTAGTTTCTCATCTACTTGATCAAATTTTTCATTATTGACAAATCGGACTTAAAAATTGCAAATTGAAAAATTTGTCAATTTTTTAAAGCTGTTTTTGCAAGTCCCCCACCCTCCATTACGTTAGGCTACAGAAAAATTGACGCTCAAATTTATATCCACAATTTTTGTTGAAAACAAGTCTTTTCGGTAGCTTTCGAGTTCTTTTGTCTATTTCAGCGCTATGATATCAATATCGTGTCTGTTTCATGTTTTTAGGCAAAGTTTTTTTTATCACACAGTTTTCAAGATGTTCGGGCTTAAAATCATCAATACGTCTGTTCCTGGGTTTCCGGAAGTAGCACTGAAGGTGTTTAAGTCCTCAGTTTCCCATGTGATATTGCAGACCCAAACCTTACAGATAAGGTTTTCAGCGGTTAGGAAATCGGTCTCCTATCAATTCTAATTCGCAGTCACTGTCGGTGCACCAAAATGCTCTGTTCTAGTTGCGTGTGTTACCAAATATTGGCGGAGTTGTTGAGTAAAAAAATAAGATTTAATACCAAATTCCGATGTTTTTACGAAAAACGAGATGTATCGGTACATACGCAAACTCTAAACGAGGGTTTTGCAAGATCTTTATCGGTATAGAATCAAGTTTTAAAAACAAACAAGTCGGTAACCTTATCATACGACAACTTATAAGACTCTCAAACAAGAGAGAACAAAAGCTTTTTTAACTGCATTAGACAACCAGAAATTTGTCTGCCAAACGTATTCTTTTATACCCTTCTGAAAGTCGAAAAAGGCCAAAAACCTAGTTGGTTGAACCTAAAACCCTTCAAGTTTTCTTCTTTTAAGTTCAAAAAAGTTTGGTCTATTTCGCGCTCGAGCAGGCGGTCCTTAGGTTTGAAGCTCTAGTCACTTGGCAACCGAAGCTTAGAACAAGCTGTGCGAACGCACAACATATTTACACGTTTTCTGTATTTGCATTAGCTACAATAAGAGCCGCCTGGTTCGACCAGTTATTTCAAAAATTTGTCAGATATAAATAAGAGGTAAATAAAAATTCAAAAGTTTGATAATTCTGCAGTGAATACATTCAATGCGTTGCACTTATATAAGTTCAAAGTGAAAAAACCATTGAGTTTTTGTTCTCAACGCCTACACCGCTAATCTCTTATAATTTTGGAAATTTTAGCACTGGCTGAACAAAAATGGCAACAAAGAATGGCCCAAAATTTTTGATATGTTTTCAGTCGTAAGAAAGCTTCAGATTCGGTTTCTTCGTTATCAGTGACGTCATTTTGGTCGAACTAACACCAAACATAACGGCATAACTTTTCTACTTGCCAAGTGGCCGTTTCTACAGCAGAGGCATATATTGCATAAATTCAACGCTTTCACTGCCAATTTTACTTAATTATGCGTTTTTTAGCGTTGAAACCACGAACCGGGCAACAAACCTAGCACATTTCCCTTTCGCCTGTTGTAAGCTGGTAATTTGGCCTTCGTCGTAACAAAAGCAAACCCAGCCATCATATTCTTTGCTGTCATGCCACTCGTTTTGATCGCATCTGGGGTTAGAGCTTGTCAAACTGTTCTGTACAGCAAATGTACATACGAGCAGCACCGCATACAAGGACATCGGACACCTCACGCTGGTAGCCTAGAACTGAAAAAGGGAAAAATTATGCATCTTTAAACGATATGTTAAAATTAATTAGTTGAAAGCTAACGTTAGATTCAGCGGCCGAGGCTTCAACCTAAATCCACTCTTGAAAAGATAGATTTGAGTGGAATGCCCAGCTAAGCTGAAAAAAGGAAGAAAAATGTGTAGGGGTGGAAACTTCCACTGTAATTACACTTTCTAGTTGAATCTTTTTACACCGTTCAGCTTAGCTGAAATAGAGAAAGATTTGCGTTCGAAAAAGGATGCTGAAAAATTTTTACAAATTATTTTTTTTTGGAAAACTTGGGACATGAAGCGCAGTAGAACACAGATGTCAATGAGTATACACAAAAATTTCAATATTTACCCATTTAGAAAACTAATTCAGATGTTGGAGAATTGATTAGCTGAGTCGCCAATTGCAAAATGAAAATGATAAAGTCAACAAAAAAAACTTCTAAAAAGCTAAAAGTTGTTTTCAACGGATCAAGTGCAGCAGACAAAGATACAGAAAGCGTATTTTCCAACAATCTGAGATTAAGAAGACTCTATTCCCTTTTATATAGCACTAGCAAGCCTAATTTCAGTCAGTCGCATAGATAGTTCAACTATTTGTATAACATTGACTCCAATGCTGTAAAATATTACCAATGTAAAATCCGAAGCTTATCTACAGTGTATTATAGAGTCGGCTAGTCAGAGAGTGCTTGGTAACTCTTCTTCGAGTGCAGCAGTACGTAGAACTAGCTCTTTACATTTAGGTTGTAAAAGTGGCCCATCTTGGTCTAGCTTGACTGGGGTGACCAGAACTTTAAAAAGAACTAACAATACGCAACCTTACTCTCGTACCCAGAACATTAGTGTTTATCTCTCCACCTAGTTTTTATACACTTAGACATGAGACAAGATATAGTCACAGGAGACAAGTTTTTATGCACTTAGACATAAGACAAGATATAGTCACAGGAGACAAGCTTTTATGCACTTAGACATGAGACAATATATAGTCACAGGATACAAGTTTTTATACACTTAGACATGAGACAAGATAAAGTCACAGGAGACAAGTTTTTATACACTTAGACATAAAACAAGATATAGTCACAGGAGACAAGTTTTTATGCACTTAGACATGAAACAAGATATAGTCACAGGAGACAAGCTTTTATGCACTTAGACATGAGACAATATATAGTCACAGGATACAAGTTTTTATACACTTAGACATAATACAAGATATAGTCACAGGAGACAAGTTTTTATGCACTTAGACATGAGACAAGATATAGTCACAGGAGACAAGTTTTTATACACTTAGACATAAAACAAGATATAGTCACAGGAGACAAGCTTTTATGCACTTAGACATGAGACAAGATATAGTCACAGGAGACAAGTTTTAATACACTTAGACATAAGACAACATATAGTCACAGGAGACAAGCTTTTATGCACTAGACATGAGACAAGATATAGTCACAGGAGACAAGTTTTTATACACTTAGACATAAGACAAGATATAGTCACAGGAGACAAGCTTTTATGCACTTAGACATGAGACAAGATATAGTCACAGGAGACAAGTTTTTATACACTTAGACATATGACAAGATATAGTCACAGGAGACAAGCTTTTATGCACTTAGACATGAGACAGGATATAGTCACAGGAGACAAGTTTTTATACACTTAGACATAAGACAAGATATAGTCACAGGAGACAAGCTTTTATGCACTTAGACATGAGACAAGATATAGTCGCAGGAGACGAGTGTTTGTACACTTAGACATAAGACAAGATATAGTCACAGGAGACAAGCTTTTATGCACTTAGACATGAGACAAGATATAGTCACAGGAGACAAGTTTTTAAGCACTTAGACATGAGACAAGATATAGTCACAGGAGACAAGTTTTTATACACTTAGACGTAAGACAAGTTATAGTCACAGGAGACAAGCTTTTATGCACTTAGACATGAGACAAGATATAGTCACAGGAAACAAGTTTTTATACACTTAGGCATAAGACAAGATAGAGTCACAGGAGACAAGCTGTTATGCACTTAGACATGAGACAAGATATAGTCAGATGAGACAAGTTTTTATACACTTAGACATAAGACAAGATATAGTCACAGGAGACAAGCTTTTATGCACTTAGACATGAGACAAGATATAGTCACAGGAGACAAGTTTTTATACACTTAGACATAAGACAAGATATAGTCACAGGAGACAAGCTTTTATGCACTTAGACATGAGACAAGATATAGTCACAGGAGACAAGTTTTTATGCACTTAGACATAAGACAAGATATAGTCACAGGAGACAAGCTTTTATGCACTTAGACATGAGACAATATATAGTCACAGGAGACAAGTTTTTATGCACTTAGACATAAGACAAGATATAGTCACAGGAGACAAGCTTTTATGCACTTAAACATGAGACAAGATATAGTCACAGGAGACAAGTTTTCATACACTTAGACATAAGACAAGATATAGTCACAGGAGACAAGCTTTTATGCACTTAGACATGAGACAAGATATAGTCACAGGAGACAAGTTTGTATACACTTAGACATAAGACAAGATATAGTCACAGGAGACAAGCTGTTATGCACTTAGACATGAGACAAGATATAGTCAGATGAGACAAGTTTTTATACACTTAGACATAAGACAAGATATAGTTACAGGAGACAAGCTTTTATGCACTTAGACATGAGACAAGATATAGTCACAGGAGACAAGTTTTTATACACTTAGACATAAGACAAGATATAGTCACAGGAAACAAGTTTTTATACACTTAGGCATAAGACAAGATAGAGTCACAGGAGACAAGCTGTTATGCACTTAGACATGAGACAAGATATAGTCAGATGAGACAAGTTTTTATACACTTAGACATAAGACAAGATATAGTCACAGGAGACAAGCTTTTATGCACTTAGACATGAGACAAGATATAGTCACAGGAGACAAGTTTTTATACACTTAGACATAAGACAAGATATAGTCACAGGAGACAAGCTTTTATGCACTTAGACATAAGACAAGATATAGTCACAGGAGACAAGCTTTTATGCACTTAGACATGAGACAATATATAGTCACAGGAGACAAGTTTTTATGCACTTAGACATAAGACAAGATATAGTCACAGGAGACAAGCTTTTATGCACTTAAACATGAGACAAGATATAGTCACAGGAGACAAGTTTTCATACACTTAGACATAAGACAAGATATAGTCACAGGAGACAAGCTTTTATGCACTTAGACATGAGACAAGATATAGTCACAGGAGACAAGTTTGTATACACTTAGACATAAGACAAGATATAGTCACAGGAGACAAGCTGTTATGCACTTAGACATGAGACAAGATATAGTCAGATGAGACAAGTTTTTATACACTTAGACATAAGACAAGATATAGTTACAGGAGACAAGCTTTTATGCACTTAGACATGAGACAAGATATAGTCACAGGAGACAAGTTTTTATACACTTAGACATAAGACAAGATATAGTCACAGGAGACAAGCTTTTATGCACTTAGACATGAGACAAGATATAGTCACAGGAGACAAGTTTTTATGCACTTAGACATAAGACAAGATATAGTCACAGGAGACAAGCTTTTATGCACTTAGACATGAGACAAGATATAGTCACAGGAGACAAGTTTTGATGCACTTAGACATAAGACAAGATATAGTCACAGGAGACAAGCTTTTATGCACTTAGACATGAGACAAGATATAGTCACAGGAAACAAGTTTTTATACACTTAGGCATAAGACAAGATATAGTCACAGGAGACAAGCTGTTATGCACTTAGACATGAGACAAGATATAGTCAGATGAGACAAGTTTTTATACACTTAGACATAAGACAAGATATAGTTACAGGAGACAAGCTTTTATGCACTTAGACATGAGACAAGATATAGTCACAGGAGACAAGTTTTTATACACTTAGACATAAGACAAGATATAGTCACAGGAGACAAGCTTTTATGCACTTAGACATGAGACAAGATATAGTCACAGGAGACAAGTTTTTATGCACTTAGACATAAGACAAGATATAGTCACAGGAGACAAGCTTTTATGCACTTAGACATGAGAAAATATATAGTCACAGGAGACAAGTTTTTATACACTTAGACATAAGACAAGATATAATCACAGGAGACAAGCTTTTATGCACTTAGACATGAGACAAGATATAGTCACAGGAGACAAGTTTTCATACACTTAGACATAAGACAAGATATAGTCACAGGAGACAAGCTTTTATGCACTTAGACATGAGACAAGATATAGTCACAGGAGACAAGTTTTTATACACTTAGACATAAGACAAGATATAGTCACAGGAGACAAGCTTTTATGCACTTAGACATGAGACAAGATATAGTCACAGGAGACAAAGTTTTATACACTTAGACATAAGACAAGATATAGTCACAGGAGACAAGCTTTTATGCACTTAGACATGAGACAAGATATAGTCACAGAAGACAAGATCGTAAAAAATGCTGAAAATAAACGACAAAATGAAATTACTCTAAAATTACTAAAACTAATAAAAAATTTCAGTTACAGCGAAATAATATTTGCATCAGACAGTGCTTGCGAAGCAGCTGCAACATTTTCACTACAAAAAGAATACAGTCAATTACTGGAAGACAAAGAACCATGAAGTCAGCAGCGCGGATGAACTAAATGATTTAAATGTCGTCCTACAACTGGAAGCTCACTATTTGCGTGGAGTTTATATGTCTACCTATTTTTTATAGACTTTGACTTTGTGAAAGGAAACACAATAAGTTGGTAAATGCGATACTGAAAAATAGATTAATTGAAATCTCTTTGTTCCACTTTGAGACCACAAACTCTTTGATGCTCTTCTTGCATTCTCGACAATAGTGTACAAGATTTTTCACCACTAGTCAAAATCTCTATTTTTTTCGCTAAGCCCACAAAAACATTTGAGCTGAAAAATGTTTGAACAGTTTGTCTGCTCAGGTTGAATAGCAACGTTAGTTGCATTCAGGGTGCTGGTCAAATTGGAAACCATTGTTGAAAGGTTTGAATAATCTGTCAGACTTATTCTAATTTTGTGATTAATGTAAGCTAGATCTAATTTTGTGATTTAAAAAGGTTTGTCATCATTTGTAGATAAGTGCTAGCATGGCACAAACCATTTTATGGAAAAAAAAGTTTTTAATAGTTTTAGAATATTTTTTCGGGCTCCGAAAAAAAATAATTGTCCTGTTTCTGATTGCATTTCAAAAGAAATGGGTTTTATTATGTTGGTCAAAAACTCATGGGAATCTGACTTTTAAAATTGAAACTCTCCGACAACTTGATTCAGGCGCACAATCACTGCGGTGTTTTTCAAACGTTGTTTCGAATCCGTAAATTTAAATTGAGGTGCCCGCCTTAGTTTCACTGTCGTATTGATGTTCAATTATCTTGGTATACCACAATATTTTGCTGCCCATCGAGAAATTCAGCTATAAATCCATACTAAGTTTTTGTTTCATTAATTTTTACTAGAGTCTTTGAAATTGGATTCATTTTGTACCCTATATGCATTCTATTACCCTTATGAAAACTTTTCAAAACTATAAATCGCGAATTTTTCGCACTGGAAAATGAAATTGCTGCATGCTTGCCTATCAAATATCTATATTTATCAGAGGTTTTCTGCCCTCTAAACAAAAATTGGGCACTTTAAATGCGCGTTTAATTAAAGCAAAAAGTATTGCAAACGTATAACGTTCCTGGCGCGAAATCTATTTTTTATCCGATTTAAAGTCTAGAAATATTATTCGCTCCGGAATAAATTTTATAAGAATCCTTCTAGTCTTTTCTTAGATTTTGACAATTAAATTTTCGTTTTGGAATTTGATTTTTGTTTGAAATATGATTTCACTTAAGCTTAATCCCTAATCACCAGGAACTTTTCGTCAAAATTATCACGAAATGATGCAAGTGTTTTGTAACTGAGAATGAACCTAGTCCACTGACAATGCTTGAACTACCTGAGCTGTAAAATTGTTCACAAACCACTTGGTAGACGTTTTGAACAAGAGTAGGCCTGATAAGTTGCAACTCTAAGTGATAAAGTTTTCTTTGTTTTGGTTCTTTTTCTGCGTCGACTAAAGCGTATTTTGTAGAATTAAATTTTCTTTCCCCGTTGTTCGTCTGTGAGCAGTTGCTAGTAATTTTTTTTGAGATTTTTGCCGTCTTAAAAAATTCTCACAAAATCTCCAACTTTAAATTAGGCTTCTAAGTTGAGATTATTTGCGCAATGGAGTCAGGCATGACTTCCAAAAAGGAATATTTAATATTTGAAAGACTTTATTCAGAAAAAGACTGAAATACTCTTTCCTGATTGGATAAAAATGATATATTATTTTATCCTCCTTTCCCTTTATGTGTTTACCCATTTACCCTCTCTCAGCAGAAGAGAAAGTAATTTAGTCAGTACCAGTCACCATCCTGATTTAATAATAGAGTATATTTCTCTCTCTCTACTCCGCTCTTGTTTTGTATTGAGATAAACGTTAGGCCGTAGCATTGGGGCCCGTGCACCGTCTACTGAAGCTCAGATAGAAGAGTAACAGACTAGAGAAATAGAATTTTAGTTAGTCAGGTAAGCCTTAAGATTAACTAGTATTCTTGAGACAACCATAAGACAGTTCAGGAAGTACCCTAACAAAGGTAAGCTCTAGAACACGTCTTATCTGGTGCGACCAGTGCTGAACTAAATTGGGTAAACAATTATAATTTCTGAGGGATATAACAAAAACTATTGTTAGAAAAACAGAACGGATTAAAATTCAAAGAGTAACAAATGGCTTCCAAATTTGATACACAATCAAACCATAATAACGAATTAACACCTTTTGTTATCGCAAATGATTGTCCACAAGAAAATACAGAATTAATTTACAGAATAATCCTAAATTTGAAGAGAAACCTCTTCAAAGAGACAGATCATATACAACAAATAAAAATCAACCGCAACCATTTGACACACTATCTACCAGTAATACTACTGAATAGTGATAGATACAACAGAAACTATACATTTGTATTAACAAATGAAAATAACAACAGAAGAACATATTTTAATTTCCAAAATGAAACAACATTATCGGAAATGCTAAAAATATTTTTAAAAAGACATGAAGAATCACAGGATAGAACAAAACTAACAGCAATAACATCCACAACATACAACATAATAAGAAACACAAGTGGATATCTCAATGAAAGTCGTCAACAGATACAGTCTGTGAATGACAGATTAAGATCCGACATCAAAAACTATAATAATTGGCTGACAAAAATAATAGAACTAAAACCAGAAATAAAAACAGCATCAATAGATATCATAAAAATAGTATCTGAATTTACTTTCCTCTTTTGGTTAGACAATTTTCAACATATAAACGAAAAACGAATACAGTTCGGAGAGACATATCCTGACGAAATAGGATATCTCTGTGATGAACTCAAAAATATTTGGGATAAAGAATATCATTCAGAAAATTTTGAAAGTACTTTACAGATCAGTTCAGATAGTATTAATTTCATTGAAGGAATAGAAAATTACGTGAAAATACTGGATCAAGGACAATCAGGATCATCATCATTTAATATAACAAAAAGTTCAACATCAACGTCAACACCAAAAGATACACAACTGAACAACAATTCACAAGTAAAACAAAAATCAACAATAAAACCAGATAAACTATTAACATCAAACTTATTCGGAAACAACAATATTACAATAGAAGATGTAGACAATTCTGATTCAGATGAAAGAGAAATTAGATCTGACAATCAATTTCCACCATCGGTAAACCAAAACAGACGAAAATACCAAAACAAGGACGAAATTAACAGCAACAGAATGTACATCAACTCGGTAGATAACAAATATAGAAACCAAGAACAAAATTGGGAACAACAACAATATAACTATGAAGACTTAAAAAACGAAATTACACAAACAGTAACAAAACATACTAATAAATTAATAAATAACCTAGAAGAAAAATATCATCGAATGAGCCGAAATATGGAAAAAAGACAAGAAGAAGCACTAGAAATGGTAATCAATAAATTGGATAGAACTCTTGACAATTTACAAGGACAAAATAACTATAGAACGGAATACGAACATCCATTACATAACAGAAATCAAGAAAATCCTTTTCATAACAGAAACCATGAACATACAACAAATGAAAACATACAAAATACTGATAGACATAGTAATCAACAACAAGGAAATCAAAATAGAAGAACAAACTCAATCACAACAGAAGAAAGGGAAACAACAGTAGTAGAACCACCTTTACCATTTTATAAACAATTAACATCAATGAGCATAAACGAAGACCCTCAAATTGAACAAAACATTAGCAGTGGTTCAGTACCAACAACAATAAGACCATTCGATGGAACAGACCCAGCATATACTGTTGAAGAATATTTAAATAGCATTGTCGCTGCTATGATATTCAGCAGTGGCATTGAACCGGTAAATAAACCAGGACATCACCAATGGAAAGTAAAAAGAGCAGCGTTAATATTACATACTTTACAGGGACCTGCACAAAAATGGTATTCTACACTTCCAAGTGAAACAAAATTAGATTGGGAAACATTTTGCAAAGAATTTTCAGATATGTTTGATTCGGAAAAATCAAAACAACAGGCAAAAATCATATTACAACAATTACAAAAACATACAAACGAATCACTAAGATCATTAACATTAAGAATAGAAACTCTTGTCAAAACTGCTTATTCTCTATACACAGAAGATTAAAGAAATAGTGTTATGAACCAAACGTTCATAAGATGTTTAGACAACGAATTAAAAAACGCAGCATTAAAGAAACATGCAAACCACAAACAAACTCCACGAGAACCAGAAATGCCATTCAAAACATTAGTAGAGAAAATAGACCAAATGGATCTAACAAGAACAATAACTAATAATCACAAAAGATTATATGAAGTAAACCAGAGTACAACAAATATTAATGAAGATCTAAAACAAATGAATATAGCCTGTAATAATATAAATGAACTTAATCAAAACGACTTAGAACAATTCGAAGGAACAATATGCAATGTTCTAAACGGAATTAACAATACATATGACAAAAAGAATTTTAAAGGAAGACCAAAGTTTGCACTGTTTTGTAGCTATTGTAGCTCACATGGACACACAAAGGGAAGATGTTTCAAGAGACCACGTCGAGGTAGTGTTACAAGACCGAAAGAAAGATCATTTTACAGTCACATGAGAAACAATCAAAACTTACCAAATAGAAGAATTGACTCAAATAATGTCAATGGCAGACAACTACCACCGACATCACCAATATATAACAACTCCAGAAGTCGGACACCATACAGATCACATTCAAGAAATAACTACCATAATAGAAATTCCAGAGATAGTAGAAACAATCAAGGATATCAAAGATCCAATAATTATAATAACAGAAGCACTAGTTATAACAGGAATAACTACAATAGAAACAGAAGCAACAGTTATCATAGAAGCAACAGCTATAACAAATACAATAATAATAATAATAATAACAGATCAAATTCAAGATACAATGACAGAAATAATCCAAGACAACAATCACCTTATAATAGTAACAAAAACAATAATAATAATAATCGACAAAGATACAACAGTAGAGATTCAAATAGAAACGATAACTATAGACAACGTTCTAATAGTTACAATAGAAATCATTCAAATAACAATAGCAGAGATAATAGAGGATACTCATCCCAACGAGAACAAAATAACAGACATTGTTCAAAAGAACGGAGAAATGATGGAAACAACAATAGCAAAAACAGAATAAATAGCGTGGGACAAGAAAAATCAAATAACGATCCACCAGGAATCGACGAATATGAGTACACATCAGAGTCCTAAGACGAAGATCAAGAAATACTAGATAAATTTTACAATGCCAATGAAGATACATGCAATACTGTAATAAATACATTAGAAAGCAACCCAACATGGATATTACCAATGTATCAATATCAGAAATTTGAACAGGATTTTACAAAACAAAAACCTATGTTAGAAATAGATTTTCTATTAGATTCAGGAGCAAGATTAAACCTACTAAATGAAGATACATGGAATGAAATCAAATACAATAACCCAGAAATGATCTTGGACAAAGCAAGCAAAACACTAACAGCTGCAAATAATACAAAAATAGACACATTCGGAACAGTAACACTGAATGTAACACCAGACAGAATTTCTAACAATAGAAACAAACCACAAAACAATTTTTGCATTCACTTCTATGTAACACAATGCAATCATAATATACTGGGTACACCATTCTTCAAAGAATATATCGAGACGATAAATGTTAATACCAACAAACTAACATTAAATACAAATACAAATTTAGACAACGATATTATATTCTACATGAACAGTACTAAAGGTTATCCTTACTACTCTCGATTATACACAATCATTAATAGAGAAACAATCTATATAGAACCAAATCAACAGAAAAGCATAACATTTCCAATACCAATATTTAAACAAATGAAACACTCAAATGATAAAACAATACAGAAATCGAAATTCTATTTCGAACCAATAAACAAATATCATAACGTATCATTTACAGACATAAAGGATTTTTCCTCAGACGAAGAATACTTTATAGACATACTATTGATCAACAAAAATAGACACCGAATAACAATAAATACAGGACTCATTGGTTTCATGAACAGAAATATTAGCTTCAAAAAACAAGATAACGAACTATACCAAACAAACTCTATCGACTTATTCCAAGCACTATACCATCTGACATACGAAAATGAAAACGATATCGATGAAATATTAAACATACAAGAAAACGAAACTATTGAACAAGTCGCAACGTTTGAAAGAAAACCAAACTTCAAATGCAAATTTAACATTAACAAATATTCAGAACAAGAAAAAGAATTCATAAAAATGTTTGATTTTCAACATTCACACTTAACACAAGAAGAATTTGAAAAAGTAGTAAAAATCATATCAGACTATAGACAAGTCTACGCAACAACAAAATTTGACGTAGGAAAAACAAAAGTAAAATTGAACTTACCAATAAAAAAAGATGCAATATTCAAAAAACAAAGAATAAGTAAAGTACCTATACATCTTCGAGAACGAATACAAAAACTATTAGATGTTCTCAAAAAATATGACATAATTGCACCTGTAAATAAAGAACAACTATCAACAGGAAATACATTCACAAACCCGGTAATAATACTGCGAAAAGGAGAATCTTTAAAGATTGTACTAGACGCAAGATATTTGAACAGCATGATAGATGAATCAAAGTGCAACTGGCCAATTGAACCAGTTGATGTAGCTTTAACAAGAATAAACGGAACAATATTCACAACAGCAGATCTTAATAGTGCATATAACCAAATACCATTAGACGAAGAATCGATGAGATATACACATTTCACAATTGGAAACGAACAATATTGTTTTAAAAGATTATTCTACGGAATATCAATCGGACCAGCAGCATTTGCATCAATACTAACACATTTCCTTTACACTTTGATCAGAAAAGGAACAGTTATCACTTACGTAGACGATATCTTTATACAAACAAATTCTTATGACCAAATGTTTGAAACACTAATCGAATATCATAAAGTACTGCTTAAAGAAAATCTCAAAGCAGCACCCGATAAAACATACTTCATGTTAAAGAAAGTAAAATTCTTAGGTCACATTATCGAAGACAAAAAAGTAAAACCACTTACATCACGAATTGATGGATTCCAAAAACTGGAACCTCCAACAAGTATGAAAGCTTTACAACGATACCTCGGAACAATAAATTTCTTAGCCAAATACGTCTATGGAATGCAACCAATATTACAACCATTATACAATCTACTACACAAAGAAAATGATTTCAAATGGACTAAAGAACATCAAAAAATATTTGAACAAATGAAAAAAACAATAACACATAACCTAGAATTAACAATACCAGATACAACAAAACCATTTTACATTATAACAGATGCGTCCAACACAGGCATTGGAGCAGCATTACTGCAACAACATCCAACTGAAAAGAAAATGCGATTAATATCAGCAAATTCTAGACTTTTCACACCGATTGAAATGAGACTATCTACACTAATTAGAGAATGTTCAGCGATTATTTTTGCACTAACAGAATACGAATTCTTATTAACAGGTTCAAATCACCCAATTATTTTATTTACAGATCATAAGCCAATCATTTACCTTTTTACACAAAAGAATAAACCAAACCATAGAGTTTACAGATTTCAATTGATACTAATGAAATTTCCTAACTTACATATTATATGGACTGAAGGAAAAAACCTAGCTTTACCAGATCTACTCAGTAGAACAATAGATGAAGAACATTTTACAAAAACACGTGATATCACAGTGGAAATACCTGAAAACATAAAATTCTTCTTTGCAAAAACACCATTTGCAAATAACCTAGAATGCAAATACAGCATTTGCAAATACAAACAACGATAACAAAGACACAACACATTATCCAGTTCTAGCCAATATACACAACAACTACTTTGAAATTAACATTGATAAAAACGAATACCATCCGATATCATATGAAAAATATAATACCGAAACCAAAACAAATTTAGTACCGAAATATAAACCAAAAACAAAAAACTGGCAATCACCAATTGTTGAAAAAGATGACTTAATCATAGAGAAAAACCAAAAAGGACCATACATAACTCATCATGACGATGACTATCTTAGATTAATCAACAATGTAAAACAAGAACAAAATTTCGACCATGCAAAAATAACAGATATTTTTTATGATGAAAAAAAAAAAAAAGTAACAGAAGAGTTGATTAAAAAAACACAAATAATAGATCCAGTACTTCATAAAGTCAAAATGTGGAAAAAAATAACAATAAACCACATTCAGTAACAATGGACATACGCGGAAATAAAGGACTATTCGCGTATTACAGAAAGTTTAAATCAATTACAATTGACGAAAAAACTAACATAATGAAAATGATTATTCGAATAAAAAAACTAACAATACAAAGAATCTGTTTACCACTAACATTACGATTATGTGTTTTTTACGAAAACCATTGCGTAGATACAGTTGGTCACACGGGACTTGAAAAAACAAAAAGAAACATAATGGAAAAATATTACTTCCCAAACTTAACAACTTGGATCAAGATACTGATCGCAGACTGCATACAATGTCAAACAAACAAAGTTTTCGCTAACACAAAAACAAAAAGTAAGCAAGAACAATTAGCACCTACAAAAACATACTTTAATGAAATGATTATGATAGACACAAAAGGTCCAATACATCCTACATCTGAAGGAAATAATTTTATCTTTGTGATAGTAGACGCATTCTCACATTACGTAACAATAATGTGTGCGCCTCAAAACAATGCACACTACGCAGTTACAGCATTATTTGAACATTGGTTTATGAAATTCGGACTACCCGAAGAAATTCGTTCCGATAACGGATCGGAATATATAAATACAGAATTAACACACCTTTGTAATTACTTTGAAATCAAATTTAAACCAAGCACAACATATGCACCCTGGACAAACGGATTAGTGGAAGGAACTAATAGAATAATTGGACAATTTATCAGAACATTACTCAACGAAAAGTACCAAAACTGGTCTAGAAAAGCAAAATTCTTTCCGTATGCATATAATACGCAATACCAGACAAGATTAGGCATGTCACCTTATGAAGTTGTTTTCAACCAAAAACCAAGAAAACCAACAAAGATTAAACTTGGAACAACTACAGACGAGATGGGAAACTGTAACCCAACAAGAACAAGCGCATGCAAAACACAACCCGCACATACTCACTTAGATAAACAATTCAGTCACCCAAAAATAGCAAAACTACAAAACGGAACGTTCGCAAAATGGTTTCTTGACAAAGAAAAACATTATAATGACACATATCAAACCATAACAAAAATATTACGAAACAGAAAAAGGTTAACTGATGAATTAAATTCAAGGTTCAGAACAGCGAAACCACTTGATAAAAACACATTCGTCTTGATCACAAATCAACAACAGATTGACGGAGTATCAAAGAAACTATTACCTCTAAAAACAGGACCATACTTAATTGTTGATAAACCTACAGAAACAACGTACATCCTGAAAGATAATAATAAAGAACATATTACAATACACAGAAATCATATTGTACCATATTACCCGAAAGAAAAACATATTAAACTAGAATTACAAAATTACTTATTGACAAATGAAATTCCAATCTTAAAACAACCCAATACTCAACAAAAATCCAAGAATTATATACAACCTGATGAGATCACACGATCTCACAGTTACAATCTTCGAAAGAAGAAAATAACAATTCCCAAACCTTAGTAACAATCCCCTCGAGAAAATTTTACTACAAATAATAATAATAATAATATTACTAATACAACTAATAATACTATAGTACCGTAAATTCCTACTAAACAACTAGTGCAATAGACTAATCTAGCCTACAAATACTTATTCTACAACTAATGATTCAGCTGGCACAGTAATATCATTGCAGACACAGCGATATCACAGTTAAACTGCTATAAATTATTCATTTCACTAGTTCCATCTTTAATTTGTGTTCAGTATTTACCCAATATACATAGTATGTTCAGTAATTATACACGACACACACAAAACCCCCTAACCCGAACCTTGTGTGTCATAACCCCCCCCCCACACTATCAAAAGATAAAACAAAACATATAAATTAGAATTACACTAAAAATATAAATAACAAACAGAACAAATATAAAAAGAGCATTACTAAAAGGTGCTCCAATCCACCTGACCTCTAACCCATAGAACTTATATAAATCACCTCAAATGTATCCACTATATTTCAACTAATGAAAAGACTAATTGAGTTATAACAATTACTAACTTACACCACTAACACCTTTTAGTAACATGGATAAACATTTATAAAAGACAAAAAAAAGGGAAAATACACATAAAAAGTTGTAACAGTTAATGTTTACCGACACACCTCTGTACTGACAATGTCCAAAACCGAAGAGTCTGTACTAACTGACAACAGCATACATCCCCATCATACATCGCTACCATACATTTTCATCAAAACAATAAACAAATATACAAATAACAAATGATAATATCCATACAGGATATACTAAAACAAATAGGTATTGATAGCAGCCCATGAAACCCCGTCTAAAGATTAACACGGGTAAATTCTCATGTAAACAAGAAAGCAAGTAACACAATAATTCAAGTAACAAAAAGTATGTTTTAAATGTTCAAAAGCTTTGAACTGGAATAGACGTTATGAGATAGTTGATATCTACGATAAACAAACAGTAGTAACAAAGATCAAATAATCAAAAATACAAGAGTATTATAATAACGTAAACACTCTCGAAATGGAATAGATACTTCGAAGCTGTTAACAATTCAGAATAATCCATTTACGGAATAATAGGGCAACAAAGATGACTAACCACATAAGAAACCGATGAAAATAAGGAAACAGAACTAATTAAATAATGAATAATTGATTAACAACGTAACATGGTATAAACGAAAAAGCGGAAGTTACAAAATAATAAGTACAACATAACAAGAATAAACATGCGGAACAACTTCAACAACGTGTCAGATAGACGAATAAACGAATAAAGCCGAATAAGCAAATAACAAACTTTCAGCAAATAACAACTTTCAGCTATAATGAATAACTTCTTCCATACGAAATAATAACGGGAATACAGAATCTCCACCACTCCGCCATGTCATCTCCATCATTACATAATCACCGGAGACTTGATCTAAAACACAAATACACATTTCTATTTCATTACATTCAAACAGATCCAAATATATTAATCACATAACAATCCATAATACATTTTAACGTTTCGGCTAAGATATCTTCGATAATAGGAACGTTTTATTCCTTTTTGCAAACCAATTTGCAAAAACTCCACACATACGTCATTAACTAACACGTCATTTAAAATACGGACGTCATATACCTCGTTAGTACATCTCATTAGTGAGAAAACGGACGTTATATATCTCATTAGTGAGAAAACGGACGTTATATATCTCATTAGTGAAAATACGGACATTATTATTCTAACAAACGCCAACAACTAAAATGTCACAGACATCATTAGTAAAGAAACGGACGTTATCTTTAGAAACCCAAACTAAAACTAAAACCAATTAAAGGGAAGAAAATACCAAATTGACACCATCAATTATGAACAAAGATATCTTAAACAACGAACGTTAGAGACAAACAGTCTCTATGCAGACGCAATTAGTAACAAAAACATACCAATCAACATTTTCACCTAACACAATGGTGATTAAACAAGACAGGTCTTACTAAGATCATTAGTAGATGAAATAAACATTTCAACTACGTCAATACTTCGTTTATGTCAATAATTAAAATCTGCAGAGTTGCACCATCTGCAGAGTTGCACCATCAAAGGCATACAACAGACATACCATATAGCTAATTAGAACAAAAGGTACCAAGCTAATTGGTAAGAACTGGCACCACTAACCATCCCGCTAAAGCCACCAACCATCACTAACTAACCATCCTAATGATAGGGAGAACACTTCAAAACAGAAGAAATAGCATAATTGGCAGAGAAACAACAAACTAAGCTTATTGATACCATATAATTGGCACCAAGAAAGAATTAACATACCATGATGAAAGCATACCATCTAACCATCAAACAAATGTCAATATACAAATTACAAGGAAAACAAAATCTCGAGAACCAAGAGTATCGTAACAATCAGAAGAGTAACCACTTCATCAAACGAGGAAACTAACACCATAATTGGACCCAATAATTATTGAAATTGACAACTTAAAATCCAAAAAATGAAAAACGGAAGATATGAAAATGTCACCAACATTATAGAGAGCCTTCGAAAAGAAAGTAAAAATCACAATTCTGATTTTGCCTCGCACAAACCACAACCGTTAAACTTGTTCAAAAATCTGAAAAAATTTGCGAAAAAACTCAGCTAAGCTGAAAATTCTAAACTCCACAAATACAAAATTTAGTCTTAAGACTAAAAATATTCTATCTCAAAAAGAAATCCATATATTTCAATATATCTAATACCTAAACAAATTTTGTATCACTTCATAACCTCTTTCATAACTTTTCTCATATTTATCATAACTCTTTCATTTATCCTTTTCACTCAACAATTCAACAACACCAGGTAAACTGAATCCTTTTAACTACGCATTAAACTATTTGAACTTCTTCTACCAAAGATTAATCCATCACTACAGTCACCACAGTGATGAAAAACCACCAATGATAAAAGTGTCAGAGTTTTTGCACTCTTTGAACAGAAAACAGTTTTGTATAAAAATCCAAGTCCAAAGAGAAAACTTTGTAAAATTAGATTACTCATTTGGAAACCACATTCATTTTGATAACGATAGTATAAGAACAACAATTTGTAAATTCTCCGATAAAGATTGTTTATTTATTATTGAAGGAAAAACAGAAAGCGGACAAGAAGCAAAACTATTTTGGGGAGAAAAACATTTTGAATTACTAAAACACATAACCATTTGTAACGAAACAATCACAGAGTATAACTTACTGAAACAACAGATCCAAACAGATCGATGTATTGACCTTAACAAACTAAAAACAGTTTTTATAGTTGTATGTAAAAAAGACGCTATAACACTTATAGACGATACAACACCTCTTGACGATAAAACCGTAAAACTTTAACAAATATATTGTAACACATACTTTAGGATATGATACCAGTAATCGTAATAGTAATCTACAGATAAATACTGTATAATAATATCTAAAGTGCGGCACAGTTAAGTGTCAGTTACAATTGAGCAAATAACTGTCACTCTTCAGTGCAGCATTACACCTCACATTTACATAATTAATAACAAAGTTACACATTTTATTTACCAGTTTCAAAAATAGATTTCAACGAATCCTTAATTACAATCTACTTTATACTATCTAAAGTAATATCTTCCTAACAATACTCCTAGTACCTTGCATTGTAATAATATCGACATATTTAGCTATTGTAACAATAAGCGAAGTTATACGCAACCGCCGAGTCGTATATGCAAGCCCACCAGTACAATAACCCGATGCATGAAACCCACCCCGATATTTACCACATATGTAAAACAAACATAGATATTGTCGAATTAGAAATATTTAAATTTATAAAAATTGCAATTATAATATACTTCTTCGTACGTATGTGCTTAGGACTAATAAAATATTTTGTAAACCCATAAAAATTGATCCCAACCCAGACATTGAAGAATCGATATATCATACATTACATAAACAAAAGTTCTACCTCCAAATTGGATTCCCCAACACATCACCATTACATGGTAACATTGTCATATATCAACTAAATTTTAGACTAGCAACTAACGAAATTTGGATTACAAACCTAGGAGCTCAAACACACCAACCAGAACAAGAATTAATACCAGTAGTTATACTAGCCCCACCGTACATACAACATCCACCACCCGGACCAGGTTCTGGAGCCTGAAATTATCTAAAAACAGCAAAAATTGCTTCATCAATTAATAATAACAATAGTAACAATCACCCAGAAAGACCACATCACAACGAAGTAACAGACTTAACAAATATACCCACATCACCAGAAATAGAAGAAACAAACCCCGAAAACGAAAACCCATATACAGTAAGACGAGCAAAAACAGATACACGACATCTACTAAGAGGCAGACGTAGAGCATCACTATCATTTCCTACACAAGACTCTACATTAGTATCATACGGATCAACTGATATAGAATCAAACATAATAAGACCTATAGGAGCAGAACAATCAGAACCACCAAGTCGTATAGGTACACCAACACTAACAAACGTTAATATCGCGTCACCAAGCGACCAGTCAAGCGTTCATACTATTCCAACACCAACAGCATCAGAACTTCGAGCTAACCCATTTTTACCGCCAACAACACAACAAAGACAAGATTTCAATTTTGTACAAGAACACTTTCGTGTACAACCAATACAATCACCAAACAGCTCACTTTGGTCAGCAACATCACCGCAACAATCCGCAAGTACAAGTTCAACACCACGAAGAACACCAAGAACATCCTCATTAACAAATACATCTATTAGTGTACCACGAATAGAAATAGCAAATTCCCTACAACCACCACAAAACACAGCATTATCACCTACTTCATTTATACCAGAAATAAGATTATCATCTACACACCCTGGAAGAACTAGAGCAACACCCGTACTAAATCCAAATCCACCAACTTTAAGTAGAATTAATGAACATACATATCTTTTTACACTAGATTATAAAACCTGGAATCCACCTCCACCATTATACGGACCAACTAATCTTGGAGATACTCTCACAAATTGGTCAAGAAGTAGACTTACAAATACCTTAAACCTAACACATCACCAACGAAATTCAGCACTTGAAGTTCTAGCAACACCATCTCTAGAACTAAAATTTAATACAACGATTAAATACGATACGATATTCAATCATCCATTTCACGCAACAACACCATCTATTGTAACAACAACGATACCAGCACCATTTGTTTGCATTGATTTCGTCTACAAATTCGATCGATACACAAAACAAACTTTAGGATTTGCAACATTCTATAATCCCCACACAGGACTATCATACACATGCCGCTTCAATTAAAATCCATAATACTAATATTATTACTAATAACATTATTTATATATATGAAAATAGACACAGAAATAAGATCAAAATAAAAAATAAAACAAAATATCAGAGAACAAATTAAAGAACACATACAAGAACGTATGGAAAAACATATAGAGAGTTTCAAAAAGAAAAACAAAACAAAAACAAATAACATAAATATTACCGACCAAGATAACTTTAACAAGTTAATGGATCATGTATTTAATAACAAAACAACATTTGAAACGGAAATATACAAATTACCATCAAAGTATACATCACCAGACTTAAAAGAATTCAAGAATAGTACAGATTACGAACAAATGTGGGAAATAGCCATAGATAAATGGACACGAAATTGGAATTTTTACAGAGAACAATTAACAGACAGTATTTTGGAAAAATTCCAACTAAATAATAAAAGAAACAAACGACAGACAAAAGAAGATTACGTTGAATTGAAAGGTCAAAACATTAATGGATCAGCAGTAGGACCTCAAGACGTTTTTATCGAACACTACGACTGCGACGCAGAAGAAATAACAAACGTAAAATACTACGAACTGAACAAAATCAGCACATGTAAAATTAAACCATTAGACTTAGAAATGACAAAAACAGAAGTTCAATTATTATCAAAAGCACAAGCTGTAGAGATTAAAGCATATGTTGTTACAGGAACGATCAAAGAAAAAGTAGAATGGTGTTCACAACACACTCATTACATTAGAGCAAACAGACCGAGCTATTACGTATCAGATGCACGAAGAACGAAAATCTTGGACCCAGACGAAGTTCGTAACGAACTCGCCAGAATTAACGTCCTTAAAAATACAAAATACAGGCCAACAAGGCATAACATATCATTTAATTACTTATCCAACCCACCATTACAAAAAAGACTAGAAAACGTACAAGGAAATATACAATTCAAAGTAGATACTCCTATGGTACCACCATATGGAAGATTAGTATATGATTATACAAACCCAATGTGGGTGCCAAATGAAATCAAAAATGCACAATCAAACTGCCTATCAGGCGTCAAAAAACAAAATAGAATTGACATTTTAGATTGGACTCTAGAGATAAAAGAAGTCTCATTAATACTAAATCTTGATACAAAAGAAATATCATATATGGGAACAAAACTACCATGTGATCTCCACAAGGGAGAATGTTTACCAACACCCTTTACAAAAGCAACAATCATCTGGGAACCCCAAACACATTGCCAACTATTCGAACTTATTCGGTTTGATGCATATATGGTTAAGTATCAGGAACGATATTGGATAGAAACAAACGCGGAATGGTCATCAGTACAAAAACCAGATGTAGAACAAAAAGTAAAATTTAATGATACATCCTCAATCGCAACAAGATTTGAAATCTACCCATTAGTTGAACGAGAATGTGGATCACCACAACCGTTACATAAAACAGAATACGATGATATTTATATAATATACGAATATGGTTTTGATATGCATACAGGACTTAAAGTAACAAGAAAAGAAGACAAATTTGAAGAAGAAAAATTTATAAAAATAAAACCACAGCAAATTATGTCAAATGCATACACAAGATATGAAGACGAAGAACATCAAAATTACTATTATGGTTTTGTAAACGAGAACACACATCTACAAATGAAAATGGACCTCTATATGAGTAATATATATTCACGCATTAGTCTACAGGCAATAGAATTCTATTCACAGATATGCGAACAAACTCGCAATATTCGACAATTGACACTAACACAAGTACAAAAGAATACACCACTATTAGGATACATCCTTACAGGAGATAGATCCATATTTGTGAAACAAGAAGGAGTCAATGTGATGAAAATGTACAAATGTGCAAAGAAATCATCACCACTATACGTACCACAAACACGTGAATGTTACGACAAAATACCAATACTAAACAAAAATAGAGTACAATACGTACATCAACTAACACGACAAACATACCTTTGGGCGAAAACAGTCCCATGTTCACATAGTAATTTCGATCAACTGATCTCAATAGACACAGAAGGAACAGTAAGATACAGATTGACACCATATCCAATAAAAGTAGAAACAATATTAGAAACAATATCACCGGAAGAAATAGTACTTGATAATATGTTCAGCAAAGCAAGCCTCATTGAAAGTGGAATATTTAGCAAAGAACAATTAATACAAGAACGAAAAAGAGATTTACTACACGAATATATGAGAGACCGCGAAAAACCGCTTCAAGAAGCACAATCTGCTAACGCACAAAAGCTACTCGAATTAGAACAATTAGGATTATTACAAACATACAAAAATTATGAACATTCACTTAAATGGTTAAAAGACTTGAACATAAATGGATATAACTTTCAGATTGATCAACCAAGTATAAACTGGAAGGAAATTTTCGACGCAGCATGGCTGAAAGATCAGATACTATCTATCTTTGGTTGGCCATGGTACATACTTGAAAAGATGGCTATCATCTATGCGATGATGAGCATGATATTATTTGTAACAAACCTAATTATAAAATTCTACAACGCTTTTGCAATACATAAAGCGATTGGGAAACAAGCAAGTATAACAAAAATATTATTAACAGGAATTCTTGGAATATTCTCACAAACACTAACCCAACTAGTTGCACAAATACAGGAAGATGATTCCGACAATAATAACGACAATAATAATGATGATAACAATTCACATTACAGTAAAGGACATAATAATTCACGAATACATATTCAACATTTCAGAAGACATTCAACAGAAATACCAACATTAACTCGTAGAGATAAAACGACAGAAAATTATGTGGATACGAACTATAAACACTATAACACTACTATCCGCAGGACAGAACATGGTTTGCAACTACGTACATTGGAGTCACCAACAAAGAAACAAGCACCACCACTACCAGAAAGAAAACATAAAACAGAAATATTAACGACAATAGACGAAAGTAAAACCCAACCACTACCGCCAATACCACCACAACTAATAACACCACCTCCAGCATACCAACGTTTGAGTAGTCTACCACCAATACCAATACCTGTACCAATCCCAAGCGCACCTACTATAGAACAATCGCACGCGATTAAACCGTATTCATATGAAACACAAACAACTCAACAAACACCATATGAAATCCCCAACCATCAAATAATCAAAATAATCAACATAAACTCATACCAACTTCAAGACTTCTAGAGATACAGAATCCACCACCTATAGATTTCAATCAATTAAAATTAACAAACAACAAAATACAAAACCGTAGCTATAGCTTAGACATCCTCAAAAACGATCAGCCGCATACGAATGAGGTTACATACTACGATACTCATTCAGCGGATACATACGAAATTTAAACCAAACAATACTTTTCAGCAACAACTAACAACACTTATGCCATTACTTAGCCAAATTTTTCTACCTTCTATAAATAACGAACAAAATCTAAGGATTAAACCAGATAACAGCCTAACTACAAAATATATATCAATACGGAAACAAAATATTAAACAAACTGTTTGTAACAAACTTTTTGTAACATAAATATTAATAAACAATAAACATAATCTAGATTAGTCTAACCATGTTTGAGTTTTAGCATTCAACAATGGCATCGAACATGGACTACGAATCACCATACAAATCAGACTCGCCATTCTCATACAAAGTAGAGGACGGAGAACTAAGCTGTGGATCAGGCAGATCCAGCCCCGGAACAATTCGGGACTGTGCGTCTGAATGTGGAACACAGACTGAAAGTAACATGATAACAGATAACGAGAAAGTCACCACATTAAGAGTCGAACTGGAAAACAACCAGGAACACGTACAGACACCACATGAGATAGCACGGAAAATAAACAACAAATTTGGTAATAGACGAAATCTTCAATCCTTTGATACCAGTAATAATAGAACTAGTAACATATCAGAACAAAGAACAAACATAGCTGTACATAGTTACCAGAACACAAGACCAAGACAAAACTATAACCAAAATACTAACAACACATATATGTCACCACCTCTACCAAATTACCCCCCGCCAGTACGACCACCCCCACCATCAGACAATTACCCACCACAAAGCAACGTTAGACAACGTTTATTTACAAGACAAACAGTTCCAAATACTAACAATCTACGATTTCCATATGCGGTGACACCCCGCTCAAATAACAGAAAGTCTTTCTTCCACCAGTCGACAAATGAACAAACTCCGACCGAAACGGTAATGGAGACGGTCTGGTTTCAAGATAAAGACCCGAAAACATTAAGTAATCCACACGGAATAAATTATAATCCACTTTTATCGTACAGAAATTGGTCGGAAATGCCTTTTGATTCACGATCATACAATTTCTTCATCGCACCATTACATACACTGAAAGACCGTGTATCAGAATTTTTTCCTCCACTTCCGTCGGAAAATACAAACACTGTAAAAAGGAGCACGAAAAATATGGGCAGAGATAAAATACATCAATCTCTGTACCCCAAACTTAAGCAATTTTACAGTCTTACGGAACGCTTCCTCTATGATTACGATTATGAGTTCCGTTTACCAAGAACTTGTAATTTTGATTTCCTAGTGGCAAAAGCCTCTCAGGACCTTTCGGCGTATAGCGCATTCACACAGCAACATCAGATTTTTCAATTAAGCTTCAACCTACTCCACCCTACGCCAAAAGATGTACAAAGTAACAATTACAGAGTACATGAGACAAAGTTGATACATAACTTAATATATTATACATTCTTACGAGACAAACAATATACAGCTTCTAAAAGTTTCATACACATCAATGATCAATTGACTTCCCCGTACTTTTTAAACTACAGCTACAGAATAAAATGGAGCTATACAATAGGGACGTTGAGAAACTTCGATCCCATTAAAAATTATTACGTATTTCAATCAAAAAACGAACCAGAGCGACCGCTCATGGTTCCCTTAGAAGCACTCGAACCGTGCGAAGAATATCACGTTTACCACCTGACAGGGAGCGTGACCAATAAGGCGATCACGAATCGTTTAACCTTCAATAACGAAAGAAAGATACCACAGACAGAAAAAGAGATTTGTAACGCACTACAAGCATCGATAACGGAAACTCCTTTACAAGACGTAATTAACTTACTTGGATACTATCTTTCCAAAGACGAATATTTCCTGAAGGAATACAACCATTATTGTGAAAGGGGTAACTATCCAAAACAAACAGAGAAACTGTAACAACAAAAGGAAAGTAACAAGTAACAATTCCCGGACTCAGTAGGTAATAGACTTCAATCTCCATCTATAACAGACTTTAATATTGATTGTTTGTAAATCCTTGCATATGTTTGTTAATCTTTATTATCCCAAATCTATTTCCCCAACTATTCAATCCATATTGTAGATCACTGAATTTGAATCATAATCTTTCAATTATAATACCATTAACCAAATTTATTTCTATCACTAGATATTAATCAGTTTGAAATAAACAGTATAAAACCAAAAATATGTTTTTACTTATACAAAACCTAACCTACTTTTTAAAACTGTACATGTAAATATGCAAAGATTTCTCCATAGTTAGTTATATGCAATGCAAACAGGCAATTTTGTAAATAAAGCAAATAGGCAAATAAAATGAAAAAACAGAACAAACAAAACACATGAATAATATGCATAACATTTGAATAAATGACTCATAAGCCATGTTAACAACACTGTAAGTAACACAAGACTATAGGACATGACATTTTTTCATAAAACAGATTATAACATATTGAATACCTTAATACAATTTACAATCTAACCATACAAAAGGTACATTACAAATTTATTATTTATAACAAACTCTAAATTTAAAATAGAGTACCATATACGAAACAGTCAGGTTAAAAACAAAAGAAAACAGAATTTTCACTCAAATCGAAATTTTCACATGCAAGTTTGTAAAAGTGACAAAACAAAATACATGAAATATATGTAACTCAAGCAGCTACTGTACGAAGTTAGCTATAGTAACAACTAACAATCCAATATCATTGTAACAATTCACAAAGAAAACAGTACTCAGATCTCGGGAAACGTTGATCCTTAGATCGTAAGCGCGCAGACAGAGACGTTAAATTAATTCATGAAGTTGAAGAAATAACTGTTAATTGGGATTAGGAAATTGTCATTCGTGTGCATACCCATTGCAAACTACTATAAGCGAGATCTGTAACCCTTTAAAAAATTCATAAGGGACTAGCAGCTAAATGAAAAAATATAGCAAAGTGATAAGCAGCATTTTCACAATCTTACAGACACGGAAAATGTTTCCTCAGTAACAACTCACAAATGGGCAATCGTAGAAGTATGACAAAACAATTGTACGAAATAATACCATTAAAATAACTCATGACTTCAAACAGAGACATTAATTAATACATGTTCAACTTCTATAACAAAATTAACAATCAGCATGGCCGACAAATCACATGTCACTGAAAACAAAAACGCTATTCGCCATTTCGTTGACATAATCTCCTTTATGTCACCACCAAAACCATAGCTTGTTAAATAACAATTAACACAAAAACATATAACATACATCTTTAAGTTTTCTTTCCAACCGGAAGGGATACTACGTATATCTAGAACATGTAGTGAATCTAAAAACGATTCTTAACATCTAACAGCTAACAGAAACAAACCAAGCAAACCAGGTAAGTCAGGTAAGTCGACGCCGGACATCAGGACGCCTACAACATCAACGACGGGCCTACCCAGAAAGATCTCCGCCCACTGGATAGTGTGGTAGTGGAATAGATACTTTTGTGGTTGTTGATGGTCACTCCTTGCTCTTTGGGTAACCGATGTTTCGGAATCGACTCACAGACGAGCCGATCTTCAAGCAACACAATCAAAAAAGAAAGAAAATCCTTCAGAGAGACTACAGAGAAATTAATAAACTATATTCTACTATATTCGATTGGAAGACTTTCAAAACAACTCTAAACCCCGGAAAGATGGAGTCAGGCATGACTTCCAAAAAGGAATATTTAATATTTGAAAGACTTTATTCAGAAAAAGACTGAAATACTCTTTCCTGATTGGATAAAAATGATATATTATTTTATCCTCCTTTCCCTTTATGTGTTTACCCATTTACCCTCTCTCAGCAGAAGAGAAAGTAATTTAGTCAGTACCAGTCACCATCCTGATTTAATAATAGAGTATATTTCTCTCTCTCTACTCCGCTCTTGTTTTGTATTGAGATAAACGTTAGGCCGTAGCATTGGGGCCCGTGCACCGTCTACTGAAGCTCAGATAGAAGAGTAACAGACTAGAGAAATGGAACTTTAGTTAGTCAGGTAAGCCTTAAGATTAACTAGTATTCTTGAGACAACCATAAGACAGTTCAGGAAGTACCCTAACAAAGGTAAGCTCTAGAACACGTCTTAGCAATCAATGTCACTAGCCATTGCAAATTTTTCTTTGTAAGTGTTTTTGGTGCCCCTTTAGTTACATTTTCGACTTTTGAATTGATTTTTTTCACAAGTTGCTGTAAATGGTGCTTGCATGAACAAGTCTAGTTTCTTCTCAACCTGGATTTTGTTTTCGAGTGGTCAGAAGTCTTTCTATCCCAATGGGTCTGCGCTTTGCCTACAGAGAGCCTGCTCTGAAACTTCAATTGTTTTTCGCTTTTAATCAAAGCTCGAAGTCTTTTATGTAAAAAACTGATCCAATTTCTTTTCTATGGGAAAACAAGGGAACCTCTATATTTGGAGGTATCTTCTTTTTTTTCAGTGGGGCGATTGTTTCTTCGTTATTGTTTTTGAGGTTGAATTTGAGTCACTGCTGCGGGCCTTTTTTCAGCTTTGGTAAAAGGCCTGTTCTTTTGCGATCAAGGTTTCCATGACCTGACTAGAACAAACATATGCAACTGAATGAGATGATTTATCGATAGCAGTCAAAAACAGGGATGATTTGTTAATGTTAACTTTTTTGTGGGTTGTTGTAAGGCCTACAAAAAAATTATAAATTTTACTCTCAATAGTTCTTGATTGATCTGTAATGCATTGTTTTCTCCTGTAAAAAAGATGGCGTTTTGCATAATGTGATCCAGTAAAATTTTTAATCGTTTAACTGGTTTTTTCTGCATTGAATGCGGTTCAGATAGTATCGACTCGGAACTTAAGTTTTTTGTTTTAATTTTTCGGTTTAATCTGTTTGCAATCGGAGGCTCGTTATGATGTTTTTTGGTTGCCTATGTGTTTTTGTTAATATTTTTTACGGTATCAACGGGTTGATGTGTCTTCTTATAATGCTTTCTTTGAAGACGTGGTAATTGGCTTGTTTTCTGTTTAATAAAAGGGTTGCCCAGAAATTCGTTTTTAACGGGTTGTTGTCACAACAACAATTGTGTTGAAATTAAAATAAGTTTTTCGAACTCGTCCTGCAGCCGAGTCTCACTGATTTTCTATTTGACTCAATGGAATGTATTTATTGAAAAGTGAATCGCCAATGTGTTTTATTGCACAATTATTCTGCGAATTATATTTCTTTGGCCGCATTTTCAGAGTTCATATCTTTTCTTAATGTTATTGTAACAATTGCATCTTTGATATTCAAATTATTTCTGAATACAATGAACTCTACCTTAATTCTTTTTCCCGCTGCATAAGTTTTTCGGGAAGATTTTTATCTTCCGGCGAAATCAAACTGATTGATTTTGCCTGACGATAAAACTCTTCCCGAAAAACTTATGCAGCGGGAGATAGAATTAATGTAGATTTCATTGAATTCAGAGATAATTTGAATATCAAAGATGCAATTGTTACAATAACATTAAGAGAAGACATGAACTCTGAAAATGGTTGCTGCGCGCTGGAGCCTCGTTAGAGGAGTTCGGATCAGACCTCAAATTTTCATTTTTAGGCACGGTACGCTTGAAAGCAACCCACGAGAGAATGATAGTCTTTAAGAGCTTCTAGTTCAGGACCACCCAAAAAGTCTGCTGTTTTCCTTTCCGCCTTGACCAAAATCACTGTCAATTCAAAGTCCGGTGCAACTTTAGACGGTCAAAACTAGAGACAAACTCATATAAAGAGGTGACATATTTGACTTCTCTGGACATCGACTAATTTAGCAACCAGTAATAAACATGAGGGCTTTTTTTCGCAATGCCTGCTCCTCTGTCGTTTTAAACAATTCAGGGCAGGCATGCAGGCTGCAAATTGGGGCTTCACAAAGTGACTTCAAAAATCGTTTTTTGGACCAGACAAAAGTTCCAAATTTATTACGATTTGCTTAAGTAGTTATTGAAGAATTTTGGGTTTATCTCAGCCTCTAATTTAAAATAAGGCAAATAGAAGTCGAAGAACCATGCTTCCAACGATTTGTTGCACATAGCAGTACGGAATATCTCCAGTTTCCTGAGAAAGACAGTCCAGAAAACCACTAATGAGATTTTATCTCAGTTGATGAGAGCCTTCTGTATGAGTTGTGAGGTAAAAAGGAGGTTGAGTCAGTCAGTTTTTTGATAGCAAAAGAGGGTCTTCAAAATGTTGATCCTACGTTTTTCGAAAAGTCTTCTATAGTTGAAAGTAACTTGGTGCTCGAAAAAAATGCTCGTGATTGTAGCATTCAAACCAACGAAAAAAAACGTCATTCGGAAGTTTTAAGGAAATGTCGGAAAGCGAGGCCAGGCACGTGACCGAGAAACATGTTTTGAACTGGACAGTGTAGCACGTATGGGTAATCCGGTCCTTTTTGGTAAAATCGAAAACGAACCTGAAGCGTCGTGAAGAATTGCTTTTAGTCCTAAATTTATGAGACCATTCAAAAATTTGTCCATCGACGAGTTATGTACACCAATTTTGCCTCCATACGGACGTAGTTTGAGCTCTTTGTTATGATACAAATGCGAAAAAACTGCTAAATTGTTCTCCATAATTAGGATAAATACTTTCAAAAAAAATATTCTTGATTTTTTCGGCTACTGTTGCAAACGTTGGTCTCATTTTTCCCCAAGACTCATCAAATTGATTGTTATTCACTCCAACAAATGTCTCCCTTATGGTCTTTTCTAATTTTTCCCCTCACCTCATTCTTCCCTTATTATCCCTCAACGTAGGGTCTACCTTTAAATAAAAACACAATTGTCACCAGGCAGTTCATCACCCCATCATCCCCCTAAAATATATTATTGCCTTGTAAATGGTCAACCTGTTTTCCCATTTAAAGTAGGATAATCTGGATATTAGGCCCTAATTATTTCATTCTTAGTTAAAATGACCCCTATTAACTCATGTCAAACTAGGATAACGCCACTATTAACCCAGGTTTAAAAAGAATAGCCCCTGTTATCATTGCTTAAGGATCTATTCTCATTTTTTCCAATAGATCTGTACCCTAATGTCTGCTGGGTTTTGTGCCCAGTTATCCCTTTGGCGTCACTTTCCCAGTGTGCAAATAGATTACTATAAAAGCTTTATTAAAACACCGATAATTTCTTGGAGAAGTTGAAAAGCAAAGAAATGTTTTGTTGAGCAGATGCAGTTGAATTTTCTGAGTTAAATAAATGGAAAATAAACGAATCTAAAACAGACTGATAGCCATTATGCTAGAGAAATAATAATTTTATGCTAATCGAAAATGGAAAAAAATCAACATTTAACAAGTCAAACAATCTACTATAGGTTAAGATTTTTTTCGATGAGCTGAAAACATATCATTTTCTAACTGAAGTCTTTCAAACAAATTGGGCTGTGGGTTTTTTGGTTGCCTATGTGTTTTTGTTAACATTTTTTACGGTATAAACGGGTTGATGTGTCCTCTTAGAATGCTTTCTTTGAAGACGTGGTAATCGGGTTGCTTTCTGTTCCCCCGGTACGTTTTTGATGATCTAATTGTTAGTTATTTTGAACGATGACCGCAACCTGGAATTTTTACGGGTCCTCTTTTTTAGCATAGCCAAAGTTATTTACTCGCCAAATGAAGAAATTTTTTAGAAAACTACAATTAGTAGTGTTTTGTGAGAAATATGTCGGGTTGTTTTCTTGAGAAATATAATTGAGACGCTGTTACCGAGTAAATTGAAATGAATAAATTATATCATTAGATAGAGAATTTTTGTGCGTATTATATCAAAACTTTCGCTTAGATTTTCCGTTCTAAATGCAACATACGTATTATTTCTGAGAAATACCAAGGCCGATTTCCAACTAAGATTAACTTCCAAAATGGCCCAAAACTGATCGCTTACCCTATCAAATTCGGTTTTTTGAACGGATTAGTTTAAATTGGTGACCTAGACTAAGACCTGCTAAAAAAGATCAAGCTAGATTTGCCTTCAAGTAAACGATGCTTTTGCCTTAATACGTTGTTGAATGCAGTTGTTTTTCTTGCTAAAACGTTGCGTTATACAATTATGAATTGAAGATTCGAAAGTCTGATTTTATCATCTATTTGCTGGAGCCGCGATCCTCATCTGCATATGAACTTGCTCATGCACGCAATGATTTAGTACCCAGCGAATCAGAAAGCGCTGCAGTTTCTTCTGTTGACTCTTGGCAAAAGCGAAACGTAACATTTGCATTGGCTGAGTGCACAGCGTCTGCTAATCAAGATTGTCCAAAGCAAGCACCAAGCACACTTATAAATGATCAAAACGCAAGTTTGAAAAGCCAAGTTGTCGCGGTTGAACTCTACAATATTATAGTTCCGTATCGGATGGACTTTTTTCTTGATTAACGGTCTATATTGGTAGTACTTAAACAAGGGGAAGTTATCGACACATGAAAACGACGCGACGCAGAATCATTTTTCGGCTTAAATTTGATAGATGATTCATGAAACAATCAGAAAGCTATTTTCTTACGCGATATTTTGTTTATTCACATGCGTAAATTTATCGAACTATATTGGTTTCAATTGCTCTTGATCTTCTAAGGAGTTACCGACCGGGACATTTTGATAAAGTAATAAACAAAAAATTTGCTAGCTTCGAATTTTCAACTTGAAGTTTTTGAAAATAGTACAGTTATTGTATCATCATAAAATTGATTTGGCAACCCACGCGAGATGACGAATGGAAATTGTGCTTCACAACTGTCCTGGAGCCCACAAACTGCGCAAGGAAATTTGTACCCAAAAAAAACTGTAAGACTCAACTGAACTCACTATTTTTTTCTGACGCTCTAAATTTATTAAACCGGCAAATCTAGCAACAACCCCTTATATTTTTGGTTTGATTTCCTGTAATCTGACTTTTTTGAATAACGGTCACCGATAACCCACCCCATACACCTTTTTTATTGAGAAACATCGAATTTGAAAATTTTTTGTAAAAAATTTGGAATTGACCAAATCGGGCTAAATACTAGTAATTGGAACGGGTAAAGTCTTATACGAAATAAACTCAGCGATGCAAAAAAAAGTTTGAAAAAATCGACCAAACTTGATAAAATTTTGCAAAAAGTTATATAAAGCGTTGATAGATGGTAGATGGAACACTTGTATAAAAAAGGGTAGAATTGAGAGTTCGGTCAAGATTTTCCAATTTCGAAAAAAAAGAATCAGATAACTGATTTTTTTTGCAAATAAGCGCTTATTCTTGGTAACTCATGAAAATTGTGCATTTAACATCAAGGTTCGGAGTTTGAGCAAAACTCAAGTCAATTATGTTGGAAAAAACATTATATGGTTTCTATATTAGCTGCCAGTTCACTGCATCACGCCATAAAAACTTTGCCTCAAGCGTTCCAAGACCATTACAAAAAAGGAATTTACGCATTACCGGGTCTGAGTTTTAATCCTTACGCTTTGAAAGTCCGAAAACCGCGCAATTTCAATTGAGTCACTTCTTTCGTGATAAAAAGGGGCTAGTTATATGGCTTGATGGCGTGAACATTTCATTATCCCGTCATCGCAGTAACAACAATAAGCCTCTAACACCTTCGCAGCTTATAGCAGTGCTTGAAGAGTATCAGCAGCGCATAGAAGCTATAGTGTATTTCCCCAGAGAGGGAACTCCTAATATTTACAATCAGCTCAAGCGTAGTACTCTAGTTACCATCCATTTAGTGAAAGACATTAAGTGAAAGACAGTGTCTAGACGTAAACAGAAAGATCTTAGTTTACTTAAAGAGTGCAAAGCGTTACACCAAAGGCCTGCGCTTGAGTTGAAAGCACTCACTATAGTGTTAGCCCATAACAACCTCCGGTCCTTAATAACACTCTCCCGATCGAAAAAACTTTCAAAGCGCCGCCGTGAAACGCTCCGCACCCGTCATGCGTTCGAGGAGGCGGAACTCACTCAAGCCTTTGATAACCTGAATGTCAATAATCTTGCGTTGCTGTGGGAGTCTACCCGCTGACTGGCGGTGTGACTAAGGTAACTCACGAGTTACGGGTTAGTTTGTGGTTCGTTCTCTCCGATAGCGCTTCACTAAAACGTTTCGCTCTCCCCATTTGTTGAGTTATTCACTACCGTCCGTTTTCCGCCGGTTATCTGGTTTCAGTTTCCGATTTTTTGTTTCCGTGTCGCCGTGTTTCCTATCCCCCGTTTATCTGTTGTATGATGTAGTATGTTGAATTTTGCTGTAGTAAAATTTCTCTCTGCTAGTATGCTGGTTTGTTGTTTAGTCTGGTTCCTTGCTAGGGTGTGACTTAAGTTCATTCTGGAGTTACGGCTGGTTTGTTTCGTGACTTTCACAACACTTGTTTGCTAGCAATTTGTTGTAGCTTTATTAATTTGGTAGTATGCACTTTTGTTGTCTGGGTATGGTGGTTTGCTAGTGTGTGATTTAAGTTTGTTCTGGAGTTACGGATAGCTTGTTTGGCTGAGTTTGTTGCTGTGGTCTGCTAGCATTGATCTTCCCGCCTCCTCGCTTGTGTTTTACCGTCTCCAGCCCGTTCTATCCCGGCTTCCCGTCCCGTTGTGCGCTCAACGCTCGACGTTTCCTCCTCCGTACCGTTTTCTCGTTTCGTCGTGCGTCGCCCGCCGGACGTTTCCGCCACGCCCGTGCCATTTTTCCACTTCGTTGCGCGCTGTTCGCCCGACGCACCCGTTCGTCCGTGCGGTTTCCCGTTGCATCGTGCATTACTTGCTCGGCGTCTCTTCCCGTCCGTCCCGTCGCCCGTTCTGTCCCGTGTCGCGCTTTCTGCGCTCACCGTTCTTTCCTTTTTGCCGGCTAATATTGTACTCGACGAACCATTTTGCTCTTTGGTGGTTTGCTAGGCAAACTGTCACACTAGGGTTCGGTATATTGTATTGTTGCATGTGTCTGTACTTTATAATAGTACTAAATTAAACTTGTGGTGATAAGATCATGGCAACATTGCAGGACAAATTTAACAAACTTTATAGTGCGAGGGCAAAATTAGAGGCTGAACTTTATAATATCTATGGTGAAATTAACAATGCTGTTGATAAGCAAGACAGGAAAGTTAAGATCCAACGTCTGATTGTGAAGTGCAAGGATGCTTTTACTAGAGTAGTTGATAAGAATGGAGATTTCTTTGATCTGAAACAAAAGACTGAAGATCCAGATGCTGCCTGTAAGAATCTTGAAAAACGGGTAGAGACTGTAACAAAGAAAACTGATGAGTTCATTGCTGCTGCTCGAGGGTATATCAATTCGGTCCATGACAAAGAGACAGCAGAGCTGCATACCTCTCACCATTCAAGATCACGTTCACATATGACCTTCTCAAAAAAAATCAAGTCAGCGTCAACGAGATTTAGAACTATCAAGACTCAAAAGGGAGGAACTTGAGAAAAAACATGAGGCAAAACTTCGCATTGCTAGACAGCGGCTCGAAATTGAAGCACAAACGCAATTGCGAAAATTGGAATTACAGCAGCTTGAGGAAGAACGTCGCAAGCAGATAGCTGCTGCAGCCCTGGAGGAAATCGAGTTGATGACAAAACGATCATCAGACGGGTCTAGTACAGGCAAAACTAGCGAGCTCTTTACGGAAAGAAGTTCAGTCAAGATCAAGGAGCTTGTTCAAGATTGGGTCTATTCGTCACCGCCGGGAACATGGCAGATGTTGCAAATGAACCGAGTTTGCACTTTTCTGGTTCCATCGCCCAATCCAACCTAGCAATTGTCCAACGCCCTTCTTCAACTCATCTTCCAAACTCACACTCCAATCTCAATACACATGGTCAAGTTGAGGCCAACATCAACCTCCCTGTCCATGAGCGGCAAGAACCAAGTAGCAAAAACAATGCAACTAATGATGCACATAATGCAAACAACATCATGCAAGAGCAGCAACAGCTTCAATATACGCCTCCATCACCACCAATAAACTTTGGTATGCCAACTCAACTAAACGCCCCAAACACAGCCCGACAACTGTCTCAAGCAACAATGCACTTTGATGAGTTAGAGTTAGATCATCAATTCCCTCGCAGGTTGAGCATGCCGTCCGCATTCACCACCTTTAAATGCAATCGTTAATGCCCCGCTAGCACCTAATCCCCCACAAGCACACACAAATGTACCAGCCCCCCTCCCTCGTTTGAAACCGCGTACAACCGCATTTCCTGTTAATCCCACCAGCATTCCGCTTTCCTCCTTCGCCGCGACAAGAACCCCCACTACACGCCACTAATCCCGTGGCGAATAATGTCAATCTTTTACCTTATTCTCCGCTTACATCATTCATTTCCTCCGCAAGCGTTTTTTTAACTCAATTAATTCATCCACCGTTCCCACAAAAGAGTTTCCAGCCCCAAAATTTTGTCCCTATAACCCACGTACCACCTGCTCCTCCCGATCCAAATTTCTGGCGTTTTCCCGCAGCGATCCCATCTAATGCAGTACCACTTGTACGTACAACTGCAAACTTTTACACCGTACAACCGGCCCCGTTAATCAATCCTCATATAATCACATCGCTCCACTCCTCTCATGTACAAGCAGCAGGGCCTCAAAATTACGTATTATCAGACTTCATGCAAGAGAATCCTTTTAGTTCTTCCACAGGTACCGCCCCCACCTTTGTCACTCCGCTCATTCCGCCAACGTATGGAGCTACCGTTCCGATCCCGTTGTGTTGGGGTGGCCCGCTGCATCCCACACCTTCGGCTCCTTCTTTGGACTCTGCGGATTTGATAAAGCAGTTGGCGGACGCAATTACTTGTAAGAAGAACGATCCACTGCCCGAGTGTAAGTTGTCACAGTAAAATGGTGATCCCCTGCAGTGGCACGAATGGTTCGGGCAATTTAAAAGCTCCATAGTCGCACAGTCTTTGACTGATGATTTCAAGTTTACATACTTAAAAACTCTTGTAACTGGAAAAGCTAAAACCGCCATTGCTGAGTTCGCATACTGTGGTGTAATGTATAAGGACGCACTTAAGACACTCGAACGTAAATTTGGCCGACCACAGGCAGTAGTCAGTGCACACTTAGACAAACTCAGCTCTTTTCCTCCACTTAAGATGCACAATAGTGATAACATCATAGACTATTCTGCAACAATTTCAAGTCTTGTTGGGGTCTTTAAATCACTTTTATATGACTCAGACCTTAAGAGCGCCTCACTTCTTAACACGGCTGTGCAAAAGTTGCCGCCCAATCTAAAAGAGTCTTGGTCACTCTTCACAGTGAAGAAACATTGGGCTAAGCCAACACTCCTTGGCTTCAACGATCGGTTGAAGGAGAAGGCCGAGGCACACAACCTAATGAAATAAACTTCATCAAAGGCAAGAATTGAGGATAACACCAACTCAGTAGTAAAGACCAAAGTTGCCTCAAGAACTTTTGCTGCTATTACGAAAAATAAGGGCACACAGAGACCAGCCCCAACATCGGCAACACCTCCAACCCCTGGCTGCATTGTTTGTAAAGGTAACCAACGCATCTGGGAGTTTAGGGTATTTAAAGAAAAGTTTCCCACTCAGCGAGCAAAGGTAGTGGCGGAAGCAAAACTGTGTTTCTCATTTTTATGACAAAAAGCATATGTTCAGGCAATGCCCAAATCCTAGCAAATACAGGAAGGACGGTTGCAACAGCTCCCACAATACACTTCTTCATGGAGCTGAGAGGGTTTATCCATCAAAATCTCCTTCAAACAACAACAATAGTAATTCTAATGCTGTCGCAAATCAAAGTAAACTTTCTGGTGTCCAATCATCGAGGAAGACCAGTACTTTGTCATCTGCGAGTAATGTGAAAGGCCTCCTTCAGGTGACTGAATTACAGTTGAAGAGCTCTTCTGGTAAAGATACCACGGCTTCAGTTTTGTGCGATACCGCTTGCAGTAACTCTTGGGTGTCCAATAATCTTGCAAATAGACTTGGTTTGCACGGTACAGCATTGAAACTAACGGTCAAGGGTATAAATACCGAGGAGGTTGTAGACACTAAGTTAGTTGAACTAATGGTAACACCACGCGACAACCAAGCATTTGAACCATTTAAAGTAAGCCGTTGCGTAAAAGAAGATTTGAATGTAGGCGCCGATGTCATCAACATTAAAGCACTTAAGGAAACATACCCGCACCTAGCAGTTCTAGACCCAGTTACATATTGCTATGGAAACGTCGAGATGATTCTTGGACAGGATGTGTATCACGCCATCCGCCCGTTAGAGTACTTCGCTGCCGACGAGAAGTGCTCGCCTTTTGCTGTTCGCTTACCCATAGGTTGGATTCTAAGCGGCCCTCTACCGTCGTCTTCAGGTTTAGTCTCGACTTGTTTTAAAGCAAATACGGAGCAAGATTTTGAACTCGCTAGTCAGGTAAACTCTTGGTACGACATGGAGTCGCACGGCGCACTTAAGCAAGTAGACCCTCAATCCGCCGCGGATGCACGTGCGCATGATATTCTTGAAAACACCACAGTGAATAATGGAAAAGGGTACGATGTAGGAATGCTATGGGCTGAAGACAACATCGAACTGCCCAACAATTATTTCTCAGCGATTGTTCAATTAAAATCTCTGGAAAAGCGGCTTGCGAAAAACCAGACTTTAAGGGAAAAGTAGTCGAATACCATGAAAGAGGACTTAGACAAAGGCTACGTAGTAAGGGTCAAAGATGCTCATAAGAAGGAAAGTCGCTCGGAACGAGAGTGTTACCTACCACACTATCCCGTTGTTAATCCAAACACGCCGGGCAAGGTCCGTAGGGTACTAAACGGAGCAGCTAAATTCCACGGCACATCTCTTAACAAGTCATTATTTACCGGACCTGACTTACCGCAAAACCTAATCTATATTCTCCTACGGTTCAGACAACACCCATTTGCCGTATCCGCCGACATCGAGGGAATGTTCCTCCAAGTTGGAGTGTTACCATGTGGTCAGCCATCATTGCGCTTTTTGTGGCGGGAGGACCCCACATCGAATGTTGTAGTACACCAGTATACACGCATAATCGTTGGGCCAAAACATTCGCCCACCTGCGCCAACTACGCACTTCAGCGCACGGCAAGTGATGATGCTAAGCAGTACCCAGAAGCTGCGAAAGCCATCCTTGACAACTTCACAACTTCTACAAGGACGAATACTTAGAATCAGTGGAATCCCCCGAGAGGGCCCTCATTAGATCGAAGGAATTGGTACGTCTTCTCCATCTAGATGCTTCAAGCTTACTAAGTTTGTAAGCAATGTACCAGATCTGGCTGACCGAATTGATGGGTCTGCTCAATCCACTGAACCGAAGGTCATCGTTTCATCCTAGGAGGAATCAATGCACGTGCTTGGGCTTAAGTGGGATCACAACAACGATACTCTGGTTGTGAGCAGGGGTACTAACACCACCATCACGAAAAGTTTAACACAGCGCTTGGTCCTAAGTCTTGTGTCAAAGGTCTACGACCCAATTGGTCTTGTCGCACCGTTTACTGTTGGTGCTCGGTTAATCTTGAAAGACATTTGGCGTGTCAATGGACAAATTTGGGATGATGAGTTACCCAAAGTCACAGTTGACAAATTCCCTGCCTGGTGTGTTGAATCAAAATCCCCTTCAAACAACAACAATAGTAATTCTAATGCTGTCGCAAATCAAAGTAAACTTTCTGGTGTCCAATCATCGAGGAAGACCAGTACTTTGTCATCTGCGAGTAATGTGAAAAGCCTCCTTCAGGTGACTGAATTACAGTTGAAGAGCTCTTCTGGTACAGATACCACGGCTTCAGTTTTGTGCGATACCGCTTGCAGTAACTCTTGGGTGTCCAATAATCTTGCAAATAGACTTGGTTTGCACGGTACAGCATTGAAACTAACGGTCAAGGGTATAAATACCGAGGAGGTTGTAGACACTAAGTTAGTTGAACTAATGGTAACACCACGCGACAACCAAGCATTTGAACCATTTAAAGTAAGCCGTTACGTAAAAGAAGATTTGAATGTAGGCGCCGATGTCGTCAACATTAAAGCACTTAAGGAAACATACCCGCACCTAGCAGTTCTAGACCCAGTTACATATTGCTATGGAAACGTCGAGATGATTCTTGGACAGGATGTGTATCACGCCATCCGCCCGTTAGAGTACTTCGCTGCCGACGAGAAGTGCTCGCCTTTTGCTGTTCGCTTACCCATAGGTTGGATTCTAAGCGGCCCTCTACCGTCGTCTTCAGGTTTAGTCTCGACTTGTTTTAAAGCAAATACGGAGCAAGATTTTGAACTCGCTAGTCAGGTAAACTCTTGGTACGACATGGAGTCGCACGGCGCACTTAAGCAAGTAGACCCTCGATCCGCCGCGGATGCACGTGCGCATGATATTCTTGAAAACACCACAGTGAATAATGGAAAAGGGTACGATGTAGGAATGCTATGGGCTGAAGACAACATCGAACTGCCCAACAATTATTTCTCAGCGATTGTTCAATTAAAATCTCTGGAAAAGCGGCTTGCGAAAAACCAGACTTTAAGGGAAAAGTAGTCGAATACCATGAAAGAGGACTTAGACAAAGGCTACGTAGTAAGGGTCAAAGATGCTCATAAGAAGGAAAGTCGCTCGGAACGAGAGTGTTACCTACCACACTATCCCGTTGTTAATCCAAACACGCCGGGCAAGGTCCGTAGGGTACTAAACGGAGCAGCTAAATTCCACGGCACATCTCTTAACAAGTCATTATTTACCGGACCTGACTTACCGCAAAACCTAATCTATATTCTCCTACGGTTCAGACAACACCCATTTGCCGTATCCGCCGACATCGAGGGAATGTTCCTCCAAGTTGGAGTGTTACCATGTGGTCAGCCATCATTGCGCTTTTTGTGGCGGGAGGACCCCACATCGAATGTTGTAGTACACCAGTATACACGCATAATCGTTGGGCCAAAACATTCGCCCACCTGCGCCAACTACGCACTTCAGCGCACGGCAAGTGATGATGCTAAGCAGTACCCAGAAGCTGCGAAAGCCATCCTTGACAACTTCACAACTTCTACAAGGACGAATACTTAGAATCAGTGGAATCCCCCGAGAGGGCCCTCATTAGATCGAAGGAATTGGTACGTCTTCTCCATCTAGATGCTTCAAGCTTACTAAGTTTGTAAGCAATGTACCAGATCTGGCTGACCGAATTGATGGGTCTGCTCAATCCACTGAACCGAAGGTCATCGTTTCATCCTAGGAGGAATCAATGCACGTGCTTGGGCTTAAGTGGGATCACAACAACGATACTCTGGTTGTGAGCAGGGGTACTAACACCACCATCACGAAAAGTTTAACACAGCGCTTGGTCCTAAGTCTTGTGTCAAAGGTCTACGACCCAATTGGTCTTGTCGCACCGTTTACTGTTGGTGCTCGGTTAATCTTGAAAGACATTTGGCGTGTCAATGGACAAATTTGGGATGATGAGTTACCCAAAGTCACAGTTGACAAATTCCCTGCCTGGTGTGTTGAATCAAAATCCCCTTCAAACAACAACAATAGTAATTCTAATGCTGTCGCAAATCAAAGTAAACTTTCTGGTGTCCAATCATCGAGGAAGACCAGTACTTTGTCATCTGCGAGTAATGTGAAAAGCCTCCTTCAGGTGACTGAATTACAGTTGAAGAGCTCTTCTGGTACAGATACCACGGCTTCAGTTTTGTGCGATACCGCTTGCAGTAACTCTTGGGTGTCCAATAATCTTGCAAATAGACTTGGTTTGCACGGTACAGCATTGAAACTAACGGTCAAGGGTATAAATACCGAGGAGGTTGTAGACACTAAGTTAGTTGAACTAATGGTAACACCACGCGACAACCAAGCATTTGAACCATTTAAAGTAAGCCGTTACGTAAAAGAAGATTTGAATGTAGGCGCCGATGTCGTCAACATTAAAGCACTTAAGGAAACATACCCGCACCTAGCAGTTCTAGACCCAGTTACATATTGCTATGGAAACGTCGAGATGATTCTTGGACAGGATGTGTATCACGCCATCCGCCCGTTAGAGTACTTCGCTGCCGACGAGAAGTGCTCGCCTTTTGCTGTTCGCTTACCCATAGGTTGGATTCTAAGCGGCCCTCTACCGTCGTCTTCAGGTTTAGTCTCGACTTGTTTTAAAGCAAATACGGAGCAAGATTTTGAACTCGCTAGTCAGGTAAACTCTTGGTACGACATGGAGTCGAACGGCGCACTTAAGCAAGTAGACCCTCGATCCGCCGCGGATGCACGTGCGCATGATATTCTTGAAAACACCACAGTGAATAATGGAAAAGGGTACGATGTAGGAATGCTATGGGCTGAAGACAACATCGAACTGCCCAACAATTATTTCTCAGCGATTGTTCAATTAAAATCTCTGGAAAAGCGGCTTGCGAAAAACCAGACTTTAAGAGAAAAGTAGTCGAATACCATGAAAGAGGACTTAGACAAAGGCTACGTAGTAAGGGTCAAAGATGCTCATAAGAAGGAAAGTCGCTCGGAACGAGAGTGTTACCTACCACACTATCCCGTTGTTATTCCAAACACGCCGGGCAAGGTCCGTAGGGTACTAAACGGAGCAGCTAAATTCCACGGCACATCTCTTAACAAGTCATTATTTACCGGACCTGACTTACCTCAAAACCTAATTTATGTACTCCTACGGTTCAGACAACATCCATTTGCCGTATCCGCCGATATCGAGGGAATGTTCCTCCAAGTTGGAGTGTTACCATTTGGTCAGCCATCATTGCGCTTTTTGTGGCGGGAGGACCCCACATCGAATGTTGTAGTACACCAGTATACACGCATAATTGTTGGGGCAAAACATTCGCCCACATGCGCCAACTACGCACTTCAGCGCACGGCAAGTGATGATGCTAAGCAGTACCCAGAAGCTGCGAAAGCCGTCCTTGACAACTTCTACATGGACGATTACTTAGAATCAGTGGAATCCCACGAGAGGGCCCTCATTAGATCGAAGGAATTGGTACGTCTTCTCCATCTAGATGCTTCAAGCTTACTAAGTTTGTAAGCAATGTACCAGATCTGGCTGACCGAATTGATGGGTCTGCTCAATCCACTGAACCGAAGGTCATCGTTTCATCCTAGGAGGAATCAATGCACGTGCTTGGGCTTAAGTGGGATCACAACAACGATACTCTGGTTGTGAGCAGGGGTACTAACACCACCATCACGAAAAGTGTAACACAGCGCTTGGTCCTAAGTCTTGTGTCAAAGGTCTACGAACCAATTGGTCTTGTCGCACCGTTTACTGTTGGTGCTCGTTAATCTTGAAAAACATTTGGCGTGTCAATGGACAAATTTGGGATGATGAGTTACCCAAAGTCACAGTTGACAAATTCCCTGCCTGGTGTGTTGAACTGCCGCGGTTAGTTGAGATCACTATACCGAGAAGTTACTTTTCAGGACCATCCCACCATTTTGAACTCCACATGTTTGGTGATAGCTTGCAAGATGTATTAAGTGCAGTAGGTTTTCTTAGGGCTCAAGTAACTTGCACCTCCGGGGAGTTTATAACAGAGCTGGCGTTTGTCTTGGGCAAGGCCAGTGTTGCACCTATGAAGGTAATGACAGTTCCTAAGTTGGAATTACAAGCCGCTCTCCTCGCTGCCCGTTTAAAAAGGGAAATCTGTCGAGCATTAGCGGTTACTGTGGACAAAATCTTTATGTGGACACATAATACCATCGTCTTGCAGTGGATAAACTCAACAAACAAACACCCCATTTTCATTGCAAATCGTGTTAGTGAAATCCTGGAGAACACCAGCGTTGACCAATGGAACCACGTCGCCACTTGTGATAATCCGGCAGATGCTGGCACGCGTGGTATGTCCGCTGAAGTTTTGCAATCAAGTAGCTGGGTGAGGGAACCTGACTTCTTGAGAACTAAGCAATTCCCTTCTGTACCAAATACTGACATCGTTGATAACATCAAGCTTGGCGTTGTAACTAAGGAACAAGATGATGACTCCATCTCATCTCTAACCGCATCCGTAACCAAGCCCCCTAAGGAACAAAGCATTAATCTAATCACGTTTGATAAGTTAAATTCTTATCAAAAATTACATCGTGTTACCGCATATGTGCTCCGTTTTTTACCATCTCATGAAAATTACCGTACCGTAGACGGCAACATAGCCGACCTTGTTGAGCTTGACGAAGCCGAGCGTCATCTTCAGTACTTGGTTCAGGGACAGTTCTTTAAAACTGAAAGAAAGGGTCTTCTTGACAAAAAATCCGTTAAGAAGAGCAGCCGCATTGCTCAGATTACTCTGTTTATTGGGCCTCATGGTCTCATCCGTTCTTCTGGCCGACTCCGACGGCTAGGGGAAATTGACTTTGACACTAAGCATCCTATCGTGCTGGATGCGCGTCATACTTTTGTTAAACTGCTTCTGCGGCATACTCATTTGAAGAACCATCATCAGGGCATCGATTACTTAAGGTCAAAGGTACAGGAACGTTATGCTATCCTTAAACTACGTTCCACACTGCGTTCCATCAAATCATACTGCGTCTTGTGTAGAAAGTTCCGTGCAGCAACCATTCAACCGATCATGGCAGAACTCCCAAAGGAGAGACTCGCATACCAATCTCCTCCTTTTACCAACACCAGGGTTGATTACTTTGGCCCATTCTACGTCACAGTTCGTCGGACTACCGAGAAGAGGTGGGGATTTCTTTTCACTTGTCTCACTACTCGTGCTGTCCATGTTGAAGTTGTCCCGTCCATGGACACTAGTTCCTGTGTAATGGGAGTGGAGCGGTTCGTCTCCCGTCGGGGTACTCCTGCTATGATTTGGTCGGATAATGGTACCAACTTCATTCTTCATTGGAGCGGAGAAAGAGCTCCGTGAATGTGTGGAAAAATGGAATACGCTCAACATTGCCGCGGAACTTGCACATAAGGGCATTAAGTGGAGGTTCAATCCACCCAGTGCGCCACACCAAGGTGGCATATGGGAGAGATTAGTTCGTAATTTTAAAAGAGTACTGTACACTATCCTCGGTACGCGTCGCCTCACAGATGAGATGTTGAACACTACTTTTTGTCTGGTCGAATACGCACTAAACTCACATCCCTTGATAACACCATGATTCCGCTGGTCCGCGTTGGGAAGGGTGATAGGTCGTTTTCTGTCTTGAGTCTTAGCTTTAAGTTTCAATTAGTTTGGTTGCTCATGTTTTGTTTCAGGTTACACAATTCAAGCAAGAGTATCATTTCCGGTTTTACAACATTTCATCATCATGACTTTTCGTTACAACTTTTGGCAACAAATCAACTTACAAAAGGCGGTAAAACACAATAAACGTAAGAAGTTAATCTCTAGCATTAACATCCTCCGGGCCCACAAAACCTAACCCTAACCTGGTTGTGGGTTTGGGGTAGACATGCATAAGTTTAACTACTGGTCTGTTTAATTTGCCTAAAGCGGTCTTAACTTCACATGACCTAGCTATGTTGTCGGGGCCGGTGAAAGTCCGTGTGACTCGTCCCAGCGGCCAGATTCCTCTTGGTGTAAACTCTTCAAGAAGCCAGACAACATCATCCACTTCCAAAGCTGCTTCATGAGACGTCCACTTCTGTCGTTTGTTCAGCGAAGGAACATACTCGGTTAGCAGCCTCTTCCAAATCTGCTGAAGTCTCTGCTTCACCTGTGTCCACGCCGAACTCTTCAAGGTAAGTGTCTCGTTGAAAACGGCTCCAGGTACATTGCAGAAGGGCCTTCCAAGCAAGAAGTGGTTTGGTGTAAGTGGGTTGTCGTCTTCGTGGTTGCTTCTCACGTGAGTGAGTGGACGCGAGTTGACAAGACACTCGGCTTCACTGACGATCGTGGCAAAGACATCTGGTGTGAGTTTTGCGGAGCCGAGGTTCAAGAGAAGAGCTCGTTTGACACACTGAACGAGTCTCTCCCACACCCCACCGAAGTGAGGAGCAGAAGGAGGGTTGAGCTTCAATTCGACAGACTGATTCAGTAGCTGATCTTTGATGTAGTCGTGGTCCAACATCAGTGGCCTTCTTCTGATCTGCATTCTTGCTCCCAGGAAGTTGGATCCGTTGTCCGACAGGAACAACCGCGGTTGGCCGCGTCGAGCGATGAAGCGTCGGATTGCTGTCAAACACTTGTCTGTGCTGAGCTCCTCTGCAACTTCCAGGTGAATTGCTCTTGTAACCAAGCAAGTAAATAGGCAGATGTAGGTCTTCACTTCTGTAACACGATGAACGACGGCAAAAGGTCCAAGGTAGTCCACGCCGACATTGGTGAAGACAACTGGTGACTGTGTTTCCTGGAAACGAATGTCTGGCAAGTCTGCCATCGGTGGCTGTAGTCCCTGTGCTCGGAAGCGGCGACAGTCGAAACATTTGAAGGCCAAACTTCTCAGGAAGAGTCTGATTCCAAGAATGTGGCATCTCTGTTGTATGTAGTTGCGAGTGCATTCCACTCCAATGTGCATACAAATTTCGTGGCATTTCTGTATGTAGAGTTGAATGCTGTGCTCTTTAGAGTCCAGGATGATGGGGTGCTTGGCGTCAAAGGGTAGCAAGCTTCGTTTTGTTCTGCCACCAACGCGAAGAAGTCCACTTTCAAAGAAAGGGGACAAACAGAGCAGACGATCTTTCTTTGACAAAGGCCTGTGTTGTTTCATGTCTTTGATGGCGTCTTTGAAGGACTTCTCTTCCGATTTTCTGAAGAGATAAATTCGGGCTTGGTTAATGTCGTCGAGTTCTAGTTTGCCTCTTTGTTTTGATCTGAGATTCTTTATGAACCTTATGACAAAAGCCATAGAGCGCATTAACTTCGTCCACTTTGAGAATCTGCTGACGTCGATAATACATTCATCGTTGGATGGTTCCATTGTGACGTTTGTCTCCTCCTTGTTACCCAAGGAGTTCTTCCAATGGCTTCCGGGATCACTTAAGAAAGCTGGAGGCGTTAACCACAACACGTTGATATCACAGGCTGGTATTCCTCGGGAGATATGGTCTGCAGGGTTGACTTTTCCGCTGATATGCTGCCACTTGGAGACGTCTGTGTTGCTGCGGATCTCTTGTACTCTGTTTGCAATAAAAGTTTTCAATTTGTCTTTGCTTTTGATCCAGGCAAGGACAGCTTCACTGTCGCTCCAAAAGTGTCTTGAGGTAACTGGTATTGTTAGCTGCTTGGAAACAAATTGCATTAGTCTACATCCTAGCACGGCTGCTTGCAACTCAAGTTTCGGGATACTGATTCGCTTTAGTGGCGCAACTTTAGCTCTAGCTATGACAAACCCCGTTGAAATGGTGTTAGCTGATTGAGACCTGATGTATATGACTGCTCCATAAGCCAGCTGTGAGGCATCACAGAAGCAATGTAACTGGTTTATCGGAGATGGTTCGTTCGGAGAAATAAAACATCGTGGCGTTGATATTTCTTGCACATTTAGATATTGCTCTATCCAAGTTTTTATTGATTTCTGTTTCTCATCTGACAGGAAATCATCCCATGCAAGTCCTTCTTTCCAAGTATCCTGCAAGATGATTTTGAGTGTAATCAATAATGGGGCAATGATTCCTAATGGATCGAACAAGCAGGCAATTAAGGAAAGGAGCTTTCTGAGTGTGTAGTCCGTTTTGTCTTCCTGAACTTTGGCAAGCTTCTGGTGGAAGAAAGTATCATTAACTGTATTCCACATTACGCCTAAGACACGATGTTTGTCTTTTTCACTGTCACAATGTTCTTTTGGTATTTTGCTTAGACATTGAACAGAGTTTGAGACAAACTTAGTTAGACTGAAACCTCCTTTAGAGAGTGTTTGTCGCAAGTCTTGAACTGCAGTTTCAGCTTTCTGTTCATTGACGAACGAATGTACAAAGTCATCCATGTAGAAACTGTTGAATATTAGATCTTTTGTAGCGGTGTTTCCGAAGTCTTTCGCTGTTTCTTGGAAGACAAATATTGCTGTAGTTGGTGAACATCTGGCTCCAAAGATGAGTCGCGTATACTGGAACTGCTGTACGGAGTTGTTTGAAGGCCAAAGAAAACGGAGACATGACTGATCTTCTGTTCGTATGCAAATTTGCATAAACATGGCCTCTATGTCTGCCATTACTGCAACAGAATTCTGGCGAAAGCGAAGTAGTAAGCCGACCAGGTTGTTGAGAAGGTCGGGGCCTGACAGAAGGTTTTTGTTTAGCGACTGCTTCTTAAAAACAGATGCGGCGTTTGCAACACGCCTGACTTTCCCGGGTTTGCTGGGGTTGGTGACGGGGTGATGGGGAAGGTACCAAATCTTCTCTGGTGCTGGATTTGAGAAAGTTACTGGTTTGACATAACCCTTCTCTAAATCTGTTTCCAAAGTTTTCTCATACAACTGTTTCAACTCAATATCTTTGTTGAGTCGGCGCTGAAGGCTGTCAAGTTGTGCTTTGGCAACTGGATAGTTGTTTTCTAATTTACTGTCCTGTTTCCAAAGTAAACCAATTTCATATCTGTCTCCGATATGATGGATTGTATCTTGTATTATTTGAACTGCTCTTTTACTGTCTGTTGACGTATCTGCAGTTTCTTCAAAATCGGTTCCTGTATTCTCTATTTTCCAGAAACTGGTCACACATTCACTGAGATGTCTTTCAGTATCAACAGTTAAATTTGTGAGCGCATGGTCAAAGGCTCTATAACTATGAGATAGGAAGTTTGTTTCCTGCAGGAATGGCTCGGTTTTTCGCTTAATTGGGCCTGTAATTGTCCAACCGAGAAGATTGCGTAAGGCAAAGGGGCTTCCTGGGGGCCCTTGAAGGAACTCGCGTTCCAAAATGTACTGGGTAGCGTCAACACCTAAAAGTATCTGTATCTTGTTATCATTAAGTTTAGGAAAATGTATATGTTGAAGGTGAGGGTAGGACGAACATGCTTCGTTCAAATCGTTCACAAGTGCATCGTTGAAAGTCCAATTTCCCACTGCATGAACATAGTTTAAACGGAAGAGTGGTCGATCGCTATTGAGCTTTCCAATGTCCAAGCGAACAAGATTTGCGTGCATGACGGATTCGTCAAATGAGTGCGACACATTCAGATCAAAGTCTGAAGTTTTTGGAGCCCCCACCTTGTCGGCAGTGGTGTTGAGGACGTATGAAATGGTGCTACCGTTGTCCAGAATGGCATAACAGTTATGTCTTTTTTTATCATTTCCGAAAAGGGTGACAGGTATCACCTGTAGTTGATTTCTTGTTCTTGGTGGAAAACCAGGATTGTAAACCTGGGTTGGATTGTCATTGCTTTTGTCCTGTTGGTCCAATGGTTCACACATTGGGAGATCAATTTCTGTCAAGTTTGTAGATTCGGGTGCTTTTTGTCTGTCTGTGTGGAGAAGGCTGTGGTGTTTGCCATTGCAATGTCGACAGAGAACTTTTGACGTGCAGTTTTTGGCTGCGTGACTGGTACTTAGGCAATTGAAGCACAAAGAGTTCTTCTTTGCTTCGCTATTGCGTCTGCTAACATCGAGACTAAGAAACTGCGGACACTTGCCAATGTAGTGATCTTGTTGATCAAGCGGACATTTTGTTCTGCTCCTATTTGCTGTTGCATTTCTCATAGGCTGCTTTGAACCAGAGAAAGAAGAGCTTCCTTTCGTGTTGTTGCTAATGTTTGCCCTCAATTGCTGAGGCTTTGCATTATCGAAGCTTCTAATTGCTGTACTGTTATGTTCAAAGCTTTTATTGCTGGGGTTAGAGCTTTTGCTTCCGGGGAAATTCTGTTTCCAGTTTGTACGATTTTGGTTCTTATTCCGACTGTTGAAGGAACTTGAACACTGTGATTGGTTTTGTTGACTCGAATGGTTGTTAGTGGTTGATAAAAATGCGTCTTCTAATTGTTCAAAGGCTCTGGATTGCCGATCCATCCAATCGGAAAGCTCTGTGAGACCTGGGTTTGTCCAGTCGTTGTCAACAACATGTTCGGTCCACTTCAACTTGATTGGGTTTGGTAGCTTATCTCGGGCTATACTGAGCAAGTACGTCGCATTTAGGTCGGCACTGAAGCCATGTGAGGCAAACGTCTGAACAACTTTTCTTAACAGCGAAGCGAAAGCTATCAAAGCTGCGTGGTCATTCATAGCCGGTCTTTGGAAAGCTTCCAGTTCTTTTGTTAAGGCACCGACAACGTTTTGCGGGTTTCCAAAGCGTCTGTTGAGCTCTTGAAGGGCAGAAGAGTAAAAATTTGGGTTGCAAAGAAATCCGGAGATGCAATCCTTTGCCGGTCTAGTGACTAAACTTTGCAAATAGCTCATTCGTTCAGCGTCAGTGATGTCTTCGTTGTTGTGGATTGTCGAAGAAAACATGCTGCTCCATTCGTTCACTTGAGTGGGTCTCCATCGAACTTCTGAATTCGGATGTCCGGCAGCTTTACTGAGCGGTGAATGTTCCGTTGACGATATGGGTTGGAGTTTTGATTACCGAAGCTTTGGCTGCTTGGGTAAACAGGTCCACGAGGAGTTACATTTGAGGGCTCAAAGCTACCGTTTGCTAAGTTTGACCAACTGTTTGGGCAATATGCCTGAAATGGGCCGGAATGGCTTGGCGTTTGGAAACGATTGCCGAAAGAAATTGGAACAGGTGTCCTATGATAAGGTACATTTTCAATTAGGCCGGTGTTATTAATGGGCCTGGGAGGGGCGAAAGTATTTTCAGCCGGAGGAAATGTTCCACTAAAAACTGGCAGTTGAATATTTGAAGCTGTAGAAAATTGTGGGAACGCACAAGTTGCGTCAATAGAGCTCTGTGAAACAATTGCTGGATTCACAATTGGTGCTATTGCTTGAAGGTGCTGATGTTGATTGCTTGCTACGTTGTCAGAGTCTGTTTGTTCGAGTGCTGATGGCTGGAGACTATTCTGTACATCAGAACTGATGACTCTATTGGAGTTTTCTTGCAAAATTCCCATGGCAGACTGCACTTGTCTATGAATAGTAATCGGGTTGGATGTTGATTGCTGGTCTGCCAAATCATCGATTTGTTGTTGCTGTCGTGTATCTCGCATACTTTGAACAACTCCCGGAGACTCAGGTGCAGAGGGAACAGGTATTCGATTACTGCGTGATGAAGAGGCGCTGCTTGGACGCGTTGAAGTGTCTCGGAATGAAAGTTCATGCTTCTTTACAGTTTGTGCAACTTCAACTTTTAGCTTTGTCAAGCATGCTGCATCGTTGAGGGAGTCTTCCGCGTCCACATTTTCCGACTGTGTAAGCTGGTCGACAAGTTCGTCTAGTTGTGACATGGTTCTCTTGAATTCATCATGTGCTACTGACACAACTTCGGGTTCCAAACCTGAGTGTATTTGATATTCTATTTCCTGTTTGAGCTCTTTGACAATGTTTAATTTTCGGTGAAACAATCTAACTGTTCCAACAATTGATGGCTTTCGACCTCCCATTTTCTTTGTTGGTCTAACTTTCTGAACTTCAGAGGTATATTGAAAGGTCAAGTGGGGTGAATATAGGTCCCTTGAAGGACACAACGAGTGATTTTTGGACGTTCCAGAGGAAACTTAGATGTGAAGTGGGGTAATCTTTTGACTTTTTAGAGGTCAATTATAGTTCTAGTGAAGTAACCTTTCGACCTTTTAGAGGCCACTTATAGGTCAAATGGGTTGACTGTTTGACCTTTTAGAGGTCAAGTGCGGTGATTGTTTGACCTTTTAGAGGTCACTTAGAGGTCAAGGGGGTTGACTGTTTTACCTTTTAGCGGTCACTTAGAGGTCAAGTGGGTTGACTGTTTGACCTTTTAGAGGTCAAGTAGGAGGCTATTTGACCTTTTAGAGGTCACTTAGAGGTCAATTGGGTTGACTGTTTGACCTTTTAGAGGTCACTTAGAGGTCAAGTGGGTTGACTGTTTGACCTTTTAGCGGTCACTTAGAGGTCAAGTGGGTTGACTGTTTGACCTTTTAGAGGTCAAGTAGGGTGGCTGTTTGACCTTTTAGAGGTCACTTAGAGGTCAATTGGGTTGACTGTTTGACCCTTTAGAGGTCAGGTGGGGTGACTATTTGTAGGTCACTTGGGGGGTCCGTGGGGGACAATGGTTGACTTCTGTAGGTCACTTGGGGGGTCCCTGGAGGGCAGTGGGTGACTTTTTTAGGTCACTTGGGGGGTCCCTGGAGGACAATGGGTGACTTTTGTAGGTCAATTGGGGGGTCCGTGGGGGACAATGGGTGACTTTTCAGGTCACTTGGGGGGTCCTGGGGGGACAATGGGTGACTTTTGTAGGTCACTTGGGGGGTCCCTGGGGAACAATGGGTGACTTTTGTAGGTCACTTGGGGGGTCCGTTCGGGACAATGGTTGACTTTTCAGGTCACTTGGGGGGGTCCCTGGAGGACAGTGGGTGACTTTTGTAGGTCTCTTGGGGGGTCCCTGGAGGATAATGGGTGACTTTTGTAGGTCAATTGGGGGATCCGTGGAGGACGGTGGGTGACTTTTGTAGGTCACTTGGGGGGTCCCTGGAGGATAATGGGTGACTTTTGTAGGTCAATTGGGGGGTCCGTGGGGGACAATGGGTGACTTTTCAGGTCACTTGGGGGGTCCCAGGAGGACAATGGATGACTTTTGTAGGTCACTTGGGGGGTCCCTGGGGGACAATGGGTGACTTTTGTAGGTCACTTGGGGGGTCCCTGGAGGATAAAGGGTGACTTTTGTAGGTCAATTGGGGGGTCCGTGGGGGACAATGGGTGACTTTTCAGGTCACTTGTGGGGTCCCAGGAGGACAATGGATGACTTTTGTAGGTCACTTGGGGGGTCCCTGGGGGACAATGGGTGACTTTTGTAGGTCACTTGGGGGGTCCCTGCGGGACAATGGATGACTTTTGTAGGTCAATTGGGGGGTCCCTGGGGGACAATGGGTGACTTTTGTAGGTCAATTGGGGGGTCCGTGGGGGACAATGGGTGACTTTTCAGGTCACTTGGGGGGTCCCAGGAGGACAATGGATGACTTTTGTAGGTCACTTGGGGGGTCCCTGGGGGACAATGGATGACTTTTGTAGGTCACTTGGGGGGTCCCTGGGGGACAATGGGTGACTTTTGTAGGTCAATTGGGGGGTCCGTGGGGGACAATGGGTGTCTATTCAGGTCACTTGGGGGGTCCCAGGAGGACAATGGATGACTTTTGTAGGTCACTTGGGGGTCCCTGGGGGACAATGGGTGACTTTTGTAGGTCACTTGGGGGGTCCCTGGGGGACAATGGATGACTTTTGTAGGTCACTTGGGGGGTCCCTGGGGGAAAATGGGTGACTTTTGTAGGTCACTTGGGGGGTTGTCACTGAAGGACAGATGCACTGCAAGCTGGTTCTGCTGGCAGAAATTTGGAGGCTGTTGGTTGCAGCTACTGATGACTCAGGTTGGCCAGAGTGGTCTGGCTGGCTGTTGGAGGGCAGTAGTGGGACTCTACTGCAAGCTGGTTCTGCTGGCAGAACACTGGAGGCGGTTGGGTGCTGCTGCTGATGTCTCATGTTGGCCTGAGTGGGCTGGCTGACTGATGGAGGGCAGTAGTGAGAGTCCACTGCAAGCTGGTTCTGCTGGCAGAACACTGGAGGCGGTTGGGTGCAGCTGCTGATGACTCAGGTTGGCCTGAGTGGGCTGGCTGACTGATGGAGGGCAGTAGTGAGAGTCTACTGCAAGCTGGTTCTGCTGGCAGAACACTGGAGGCTGTTTGGTGCAGCTGCTGATAACTCAGGTTGGCCTGAATGGGCTGGCTGGCTGTTGGAGGGCAGTAGTGGGACTCTACTGCAAGCTGGTTCTGCTGGCAGAACACTGGAGGCGGTTGGGTGCAGCTGCTGATGACTCAGGTTGGCCTGAGTGGGCTGGCTGACTGATGGAGGGCAGTAGTGAGAGTCCACTGCAAGCTGGTTCTGCTGGCAGAACACTGGAGGCGGTTGGGTGCAGCTGCTGATGACTCAGGTTGGCCTGAGCGGGCTGGCTGACTGATGGAGGGCAGTAGTGAGAGTCTACTGCAAGCTGGTTCTGCTGGCAGAACACTGGAGGCTGTTTGGTGCAGCTGCTGATAACTCAGGTTGGCCTGAATGGGCTGGCTGGCTGTTGGAGGGCAGTAGTGGGACTCTACTGCAAGCTGGTTCTGCTGGCAGAACACTGGAGGCTGTTTGGTGCAGCTGCTGATAACTCAGGTTGGCCTGAGTGGGCTGGCTGACTGATGGAGGGCAGTAGTGAGAGTCTACTGCAAGCTGGTTCTGCTGGCAGAACACTGGAGGCTGTTTGGTGCAGCTGCTGATAACTCAGGTTGGCCTGAGTGGGCTGGCTGACTGATGGAGGGCAGTAGTGAGAGTCTACTGAAAGCTGGTTCTGCTGGCAGAACACTGGAGGCTGTTTGGTGCAGCTGCTGATGACTCAGGTTGGCCTGAGTGGGCTGGCTGACTGATGGAGGGCAGTAGTGAGAGTCCACTGCAAGCTGGTTCTGCTGGCAGAACACTGGAGGCGGTTGGGTGCAGCTGCTGATGACTCAGGTTGGCCTGAGTGGGCTGGCTGACTGATGGAGGGCAGTAGTGAGAGTCTACTGCAAGCTGGTTCTGCTGGCAGAACACTGGAGGCTGTTTGGTGCAGCTGCTGATAACTCAGGTTGGCCTGAATGGGCTGGCTGGCTGTTGGAGGGCAGTAGTGGGACTCTACTGCAAGCTGGTTCTGCTGGCAGAACACTGGAGGCGGTTGGGTGCAGCTGCTGATGACTCAGGTTGGCCTGAGTGGGCTGGCTGACTGATGGAGGGCAGTAGTGAGAGTCCACTGCAAGCTGGTTCTGCTGGCAGAACACTGGAGGCGGTTGGGTGCAGCTGCTGATGACTCAGGTTGGCCTGAATGGGCTGGCTGGCTGTTGGAGGGCAGTAGTGAGAGTCTACTGCAAGCTGGTTCTGCTGGCAGAACACTGGAGGCTGTTTGGTGCAGCTGCTGATAACTCAGGTTGGCCTGAGTGGGCTGGCTGACTGATGGAGGGCAGTAGTGAGAGTCCACTGCGAGCTGGTTCTGCTGGCAGAACACTGGAGGCTGTTTGGTGCAGCTGCTGATGACTCAGGTTGGCCTGAATGGGCTGGCTGGCTGTTGGAGGGCAGTAGTGAGAGTCCACTGCAAGCTGGTTCTGCTGGCAGAACACTGGAGGCGGTTGGGTGCAGCTGCTGATGACTCAGGTTGGCCTGAATGGGCTGGCTGGCTGTTGGAGGGCAGTAGTGAGAGTCTACTGCAAGCTGGTTCTGCTGGCAGAACACTGGAGGCTGTTTGGTGCAGCTGCTGATAACTCAGGTTGGCCTGAGTGGGCTGGCTGACTGATGGAGGGCAGTAGTGAGAGTCCACTGCGAGCTGGTTCTGCTGGCAGAACACTGGAGGCTGTTTGGTGCAGCTGCTGATGACTCAGGTTGGCCTGAATGGGCTGGCTGGCTGTTGGAGGGCAGTAGTGGGACTCTACTGCAAGCTGGTTCTGCTGGCAGAACACTGGAGGCGGTTGGGTGCAGCTGCTGTTGACTCAGTTTGGCCTGAGTGGGCTGGCTGACTGATGGAGGGCAGTAGTGAGAGTCCACTGCGAGCTGGTTCTGCTGGCAGAACACTGGAGGCTGTTTGGTGCAGCTGCTGATGACTCAGGTTGGCCTGAATGGGCTGGCTGGCTGTTGGAGGGCAGTAGTGGGACTCTACTGCAAGCTGGTTCTGCTGGCAGAACACTGGAGGCGGTTGGGTGCTGCTGCTGATGACTCAGGTTGGCCTGAGTGGGCTGGCGACATCCTCGTTGTCTTGCTTGATGATGAAATCTTTGTAAAGTGTTTCACCGGACCCGTATCTTGTTACTAACCAATTTTGAAAATGTTCAACAAAAACTAACCAAGAAAAGCTGCTTCGCGTGGTTGTTTAAATATTATTTTTCGAACTGTTGCTACTAAACAATTTTTTTTTTGAAATCTTTTGTTCAAAATTAACCAAGAAAAGCTACTTCGCGCGGTTGTTTATTTTATTTAGGAAAAGTTAACAACAGGACTCAAAAACCTCAGAACAATAGGACTAATATAAGTCTTTTCGGTTTTTAGCTTATTTCAAATAATTGAAATGACAAAACTTAGATAGCTCCTTATCCCTTGTGGTTGGGGAACTTAGGACCCGAAGGACAACGAAGTCTACTATATCTAATCACTGAGATTGCAAAAAAATCTTATCTGGTTTACAGCCCTCAGTATTTGAAGGTGGTCATCTCCATTCTGCCATCTCTTTTGTCCATCTCAGTCCATCTCAATGTCTCAATGTAGCACATACCACTCAAAATAACTTAAGCAAGAGGTCCTGGGTTCGCTCACTGAGTTCCCAGGAGCGCCAAAATGATAACGCCATGATTCCGCTGGTCCGCGTTGGGAAGGGTGATAGGTCGTTATCTGTCTTGAGTCTTAGCTTTAAGTTTCAATTAGTTTGGTTGCTCATGTTTTGTTTCAGGTTACACAATTCAAGCAAGAGTATCATTTCCGGTTTTACAACATTTCATCATCATGACTTTTCGTTACAACTTTTGGCAACAAATCAACTTACAAAAGGCGGTAAAACACAATAAACGTAAGAAGTTAATCTCTAGCATTAACATCCCTTATTGCCCATAAGCGCCGACCCGTCCGACCTAGGCGCAATAACACCTAACCATTTTCTACTCGGTAACCAAGCAACCGGAAATCCCTCTATCGTTGGCGTCGACGAGTTCGATCATCGTAAGCGGTACGCCCGTGCACAGTCCTACGCCTATTTGGGCACGTTGGCTTAAGGAGGTTGTACCTGCGCTGAACCGTAGATCTAAGTGGCAGACGCCTGCCGAGCAGCATCTCAAGGTTGGTGATTTGGTTTGGATCGTTGAAGAAAGCAACCCTTGGGGATACTATCCAACTGCTCGGATTGAAGAACTCCGTTACGGCTACGACAGCGTCGCCCGCTCCGCCGTCGTACGAACGTCGTCCGGATCGCTCGTCCACCCATTCGTTAAGCTTGTACCAATCCTCCCAACATCTTCTTCCGGGCCGGAGGATGTTACCGAGTAAATTGAAATGAATAAAATATATCATTAGATAGAGAATTTTTGTGCTTATTATATCAAAACTTTCGATTAGATTTTCCGTTCTAAATGCAACATACGTACTATTCCTGGGAAATGCCAGGGCCGATTTCCCACTAAGAATAACTTTCAAAATGGCTCAAAACTGATCGCTTAGCCTAACAAATTCGGTTTTTTGAACGAATAAGTGTAAATTGGTGACCTAGACTAAGACCTGCTAAAAAGATCGAGATTTGCCTTCGAGTAAACGATGCTTTTGCCTTAATACGTTGTTGAATACAGTTGTTTTTTTGCTAAAACGTTGCTTTATACGATTATGAATTGAAACTTCGAAAGTCTGATTTTATCAGCTATAGACGCGACAAAGAGGCAGTAACTTGAAGGTCTTCTCTCGTGCTAATTAAAAAGTTTTCTAAATTTCAAATTTCAAGTAGCAAACTTTTTTCTGAAAATGGAACTAATATTATAGGTTAGTGTATTAATGAGACCATAGTCCGCAGAGTCAGCTTCAAGCCAAATAAAAATGTTTACAACTTCAAAAAATGTTGCCGAGTGAAATTGGAAATTGAAAAAAAAATTCTGTGATAAAATATAGTGTGGACCAAGCTTTTCCGAGCTGATTGCGCGTTGTTCTCCCAAGAAAGTGATTCTACGATAATGTTTAAATTGTTCGGGCGAAAGGAAGCTGGCCTTGCTGAAATATTCTTCAGATATTGGATTAATAACTTTATAATAACAAACAAAATTTATGTAACAAAAGTTTTAGGTGAATACGCTTTGAAAAAATTATGGAATAGTTTGCTGATTCTGAGTAAGTCATCTTACGAAATAGCGTGCACGTTATTGAAATCAAAACTCGAATGCGGTTGTCATACAACAGGTCAAATTGGAAATTGCTTACGTTGCTTTGTTTACAATTAATTGCTGATTCTTGGCTAACTATTCGATCTGACTTGTACTGCCAAGGAGTAACAACAAAAGATTCCTAACCGTTAGAAATGATAAGCGACTGAATTGAGAAAATCTCAATAAGGAAAACAAAACTGAGACTGCTTTGAATATGACCTCACCCAAGAACGGTGATTTTCTTTTATACTGAAAAGGTCAAACATCTGTGTAAACGAAGGTTGAAATTTAGACCCTTCCTTTGATGGTACCTTTTCACACACTGTGAGGCCAATTGAAAATGAAGTCTCCGCTTTCTTATACAAAAAAGCAGTACTTTAGATTATCCGCTAAAGATATCACAACAGACAAGTTTTGACCACTGTTTAGTAAATAACAATTTTTTTGCTTTTCTTTTTTTTGTATTTTTAATCTCTCTGTTTTTACCCCAAAACAGTGCATTTTTCTAGAAGAGGTTGATGGATTTTTTAGAGTTCATTTTTTTCATAATTGCTGCGGGATGTCATATAATGGAGCTTAGATCTACTTGAGAAATCGTAATTATATTGAAAATCTCTCACAACCTGATTCACCCGTGCAGCCTCAAAAAGTTCCTATTCGTATAGCGCTCTTCGTTCTCCGTATAGTGCTCAAATTGTTTTTAACAGAGGATTTTGCATAAAGAATACTTCGGAACAAAATTGGAACAAAATAATAAATTGATTACGATAATTAAAAAAATTTTGCGAAATAATCGAACACAAAACGTTCTGTACTTGTTTTTCTGTTAATCTTTTTTTCTGGTTCGATTTATTCCGGCAACCAATCAATCAATTAATGTCAGTTACCTTTGAATGAGTCATCCAGTGTTTCATAAAAACGTTTTGAATCTTTTTTCCGTTCTCGATGCGGTTGCCAATGTTAAAGCAAATGTAAAGAATATAAAGATGATTTAAAAATCTTGCCAGACTTGCAACAAAAATTCTGACTCCTTTGTTCAGTTACATGAAAAATAAGCGTGCTCTGGTAACAAAAGAAAGGTTGATTTTGAGTAGATAAATATTTCAAACCATGTTTTGAGCTTTTGATCAAGAGCGCTAAAAAATATTCCTCCCCATTCTAGGACCAATAAGACTCTTTTGACAGATTATTCACAGTAATGGTGGAAACGGAAACAATCTTCAACCCCAGATGGCTGGTTAAACTTGCAGAGCGGCTCAGGAAAAAGGAACCCTTAACGCCATACTACTTAGCCATACAGCGTCCCTTCAATACCTCGCCATAAGCACGAATTGGAGACCAGCAACCTGCAGAGATGAAGAGGTGGAATAACGCGCAGAAGCTGTTGAACCATGTATGGCGACTCTTGGTGAAAGAGTATCTGTCCATCCACGGTAGACGATGAAAAAAGCCAGACAGTAACGGTAAGCCCCTAAAGGCGGACAATATCGTTTGGGTGTTGAAAAACCAAACACCAATTGGCATTTGGTCACTGGCAAGAGTCTTGAAGAGATCAGGACGAGATGCAGAAATGAGAGTCGTTAAGGTAAAAACGGCCTAAGGCACGTACATTCAGCCCAACTTTGGTCTCGCCCGCTTCTTCTCAGTAGTTTTGATGAATTTTTGGCTCCCCTTTTAGGCAACCTGATTACTCCTTTTTTCCACCAATGAATGTGCAAATGATATTGACCAAGTTTCAGACTAAAATTTTAGACCCAACTTCAAAGTAAATGACAATCAAACGACAAGTGATTTCAATCAACTAATGCTTCAGGAAACTCTTGATGTCCCCTTCTGCCAATGCAGCATGTCAATGTTATTCCAACCTTCAAGAAAATAATGCTAGTAGAAAAACGCCAAAATTGCGAATGGAATTTTGCCTTTCTTGTCCAGTGAGATTAATTCTTGACGTGCTCTTGTAACAAAAGAAAGCTAGATTTTGACCAAATTAATGTTCTACAACGGATGCACTTCTACAACTAAAAACAACTAGAAACAAACTAGAAACAACTAGAAACAAACGCATGATTTCTAATATCGAAATTGAGATCTTCAAATAAGAAACTATGAAGTTCAGTCAATTAACCTGAAAGACGAAAAAGGACTTTTTTCTCAAATCTTATGGACAAAGTTGCGTTCAGGTGGAAACTACGAGTATAATTATTGTATTTAGTGCGTGATTTCTTCAATTTATTCTTCTCGCGCTTTTGTAATCGTTAATTTGATCAAAATCACCAACGTAAGTAGTGGCAAAGGTAATTATTATTAACGCAAGTATAAAAATAGTCTGCCATCGTTACTGGTTTGAATTCACAATCCCCGCTTGTTGTAAGTACTAGGACACCATTCTTATCAGACAAGATGGCTTCTTGATCTGCATTTACTCATGATGTTCTGAAAGGGGCTCATCTTTTTTTTCGACTGAATTATCAACCAAATGGAGAGATAATCAAAAATCGTTATTCGAAGTCAACAAAAAATGCTACAAACTCAAATTTAATAAATGACTATTAATGCAATGCCTCGTTACAGCGCTCACAAAATATGCCATCAGAAAATTTTAAAATTCAAGGCAAGAGCCCAATATCTAAATTTAACAGCACCTAGTAACAACGTCAAAATGCTCTCAGATAAAACCATAACCTAGACTAAGACCTGCTAAAAAGGTCGAGATTTGCCTTCGAGTAAACGATGCTTTTGCCTTAATACGTTGTTGAATACAGTTGTTTTTTTTGCTAAAACGTTGCTTTATACGATTATGAATTGAAACTTCGAAAGTCTGATTTTATCAGCTATAGACGCGACAAAGAGGCAGTAACTTGAAGGTCTTCTCTCGTGCTAATTAAAAAGTTTTCTAAATTTCAAATTTCAAGTAGCAAATTTTTTTTCTGAAAATGGAACTAATATTATAGGTTAGTGTATTAATGAGACCATAGTCCGCAGAGTCAGCTTCAAGCCAAACAAAAATGTTTACAACTTCAAAAAATGTTGCCGAGTGAAAATCGAAATTGAAAAAAAAATTCTGTGATAAAATATAGTGTGGACCAAGCTTTTCCGAGCTGATTGCGCGTTGTTCTCCCAAGAAAGTGATTCTACGATAATGTTTAAATTGTTCGGGCGAAAGGAAGCTGGCCTTGCTGAAATATTCTTCAGATATTGGATTAATAACTTTATAATAACAAACAAAATTTATGTAACAAAAGTTTTAGGTGAATACGCTTTGAAAAAATTATGGAATAGTTTGCTGATTCTGAGTAAGTCATCTTACGAAATAGCGTGCACGTTATTGAAATCAAAACTCGAATGCGGTTGTCATACAACAGGTCAAATTGGAAATTGCTTACGTTGCTTTGTTTACAATTAATTGCTGATTCTTGGCTAACTATTCGATCTGACTTGTACTGCCAAGGAGTAACAACAAAAGATTCCTAACCGTTAGAAATGATAAGCGACTGAATTGAGAAAATCTCAATAAGGAAAACAAAACTGAGACTGCTTTGAATATGACCTCACCCAAGAACGGTGATTTTCTTTTATACTGAAAAGGTCAAACATCTGTGTAAACGAAGGTTGAAATTTAGACCCTTCCTTTGATGGTACCATTTCACACACTGTGAGGCCAATTGAAAATGAAGTCTCCGCTTTCTTATACAAAAAAGCAGTACTTTAGATTATCCGCTAAAGATATCACAACAGACAAGTTTTGACCACTGTTTAGTAAATAACAATTTTTTTGCTTTTCTTTTTTTTTTTGTATTTTTAATCTCTCTGTTTTTACCCCAAAAAAGTGCCTTTTTCTAGAAGAGGTTGATGGATTTTGTAGAGTTCATTTTTTTCATAATTGCTGCGGGATGTCATATAATGGAGCTTAGATCTACATGAGAAATCGTAATTATATTGAAAATCTCTCACAACCTGAATCACCCGTGCAGCCTCAAAAAGTTCCTATTCGTATAGCGCTCTTCGTTCTCCGTATAGTGCTCAAATTGTTTTTAACAGAGGATTTTGCAAAAAGAATACTTCGGAACAAAATAATAAATTGGTTACGATAATTAAAAAAATTTTGCGAAATAATCGAACACAAAACGTTCTGTACTTGTTTTTCTGTTGATCTTTTTTTCTGGTTCGATTTCTTCCGGCAACCAATCAATCAATTAATGTCAGTTACCTTTGAATGAGTCATCCAGTGTTTCATAAAAACGTTTTGAATCTTTTTTCCGTTCTCGATGCGGTTGCCAATGTTAAAGCAAATGTAAAGAATATAAAGATGATTTAAAAATCTTGCCAGACTTGCAACAAAAATTCTGACTCCTTTGTTCAGTTACATGAAAACTAAGTGTGCTCTCGTAACAAAAGAAAGGTTGATTTTGAGTAGATAAATATTTTAAACCGTGTTTTGAGCTTTTGATCAAGAGCGCCAAAAAATATTCCTCCCCATTCTAGGACCAATAAGACTCTTTTGACAGATTCTTCACAGTAATGGTGGAAACGGAAACAATCTTCAACTCCAGATGGCTGGTTAAACTTGCAGATCGGCTCAAGAAAAAGGAACCCTTAACGCCATACTACTTAGCCATACAGCGTCCCTTCAATACCTCGCCATAAGCACGAATTGGAGACCAGCAACCTGCAGAGATGAAGAGGTGGAATAACGCGCAGAAGCTGTTGAACCATGTATGGCGACTCTTGGTGAAAGAGTATCTGTCCATCCACGGTAGACGATGAAAAAAGCCAGACAGTAACGGTAAGCCCCTAAAGGCGGACAATATCGTTTGGGTGTTGAAAAACCAAACACCAATTGGCATTTGGTCACTGGCAAGAGTCTTGAAGAGATCAGGACGAGATGCAGAAATGAGAGTCGTTAAGGTAAAAACGGCCTAAGGCACGTACATTCAGCCCAACTTTGGTCTCGCCCGCTTCTTCTCAGTAGTTTTGATTAATTTTTGGCTCCCCTTTTAGGCAACTTGATTACTCCTTTTTTCCACCAATGAATGTGCAAATCATATTGACCAAGTTTCAGACTAAAATTTTAGACCCAACTTCAAAGTAAATGACAATCAAACGACAAGTGATTTCAATCAACTAATGCTTCAGGAAACTCTTGATGTCCCCTTCTGCCAATGCAGCATGTCAATGTTATTCCAACCTTCAAGAAAATAATGCAAGTAGAAAAACGCCAAAATTGCGAATGGAATTTTGCCTTTCTTGTCCAGTGAGATTAATTCTAGACGTGCTCTTGTAACAAAAGAAAGCTAAATTTTGACCACATTAATGTTCTACAACGGATGCACTTCTACAACTAGAAACAACTAGAAACAAACTAGAAACAACTAGAAACAAACTAGAAACAACTAGAAACAAACGCATGATTTCTAATATCGAAATTGAGATCTTCAAATAAGAAACTATGAAACTCAGTCAATTAACCTGAAAGACGAAAAAGGACTTTTTTCTCAAATCTTATGGACAGAATTGCGTTCACGTGGAAACTACGAGTATAATTATTGTATTTAGTGCGTGATTTCTTCATTTTATTCTTCTCGCGCTTTTATAATCGTTAATTTGATCAAAATCACCAACGTAAGTAGTGGCAAAGGTAATTATTATTAACGCAAGCATAAAAATAGTCTGCCATTGTTACTGGTTTGAATTCATATTCCCCGCTTGTTGTAAGTACAAGGACACAATTTTTATCAGACAATGTGGCTTCTTGATCTGCATTTACTCATGATGTTCTGACACGAGCTCATCTTTTTTTCGACTGAATTATCAACCAAATGGAGAGATAATCAAAAATCGTCATTCGAAGTGAACAAAAATTGCTACAAACTCAAATTTAATAATTGACTATTAATGCAATGCCTCGTTACAGCGCTCACAAAATATGCCATCAGAAAATTTTAAAATTCAAGGCAAGAGCCCAATATCTAAATTTAACAGCACCTAGTAACAACGTCAAAATGCTCTCAGATAAAACCATAACCTCGCAAATCTTTTAATTTTTAACTGTATGGCAGATTGTATTTTCCCCAATATAAATATAAATCAAATAGTTTCAAACGTCTCAAAAAAATTATGAGACTTCAGAAAAACAATATTTGAGAAATTTACTGAAGAGTCATTACAAAACCATTAGGACTTGCCTTTGTTTAAATCAGGTCTTAGAAACGGAATAAAGATGCAGAAAAACTCAAAAATATACAAAAAATTCGCCTCAACCCAATTTTTTTAAGCCATTGAAATCTAGCCACTATCTGAATTTTTTGTGTGAATTGTTATTTATTATCTGTTATTACATGTGTTATTACGCGAACGAACGTGCGAAATGAAGAAAAAAATGCTCACAATTATTATTAATCAAAACGCATATTGTCCAACAAAAAACATACAAACATACACTACATCATAATATCTACAGATACGTTGATTTTTATATTACAGGGAATCTGAGGGAACCTCTAAATAATGAGAAAGTTACATGTTGACGAAATGAACAACAAAAACTAAAAAAAATTAAGAACTTTTTAAAACGAATAATATCATTAACTGTGAGACTATAAGCTATAAACTGACTGCATTGAGTAATTATCATTCCTTTACTCCTCAATTGGAAGCTTCTGAGACGTCTCAGCATTTTACGACTACACAAAAAAGGGGAAGAACAGCAATTTTGAAAAAAAAATGAGAGAAAAGTGTCAAAGCCATTAAAAAAATAAGTTTTTTATAAACAAAGTTTCTAAATTTAATTATTTTTCGACATCAAAAAATATTTGAGACACAATAAAACTTCAAAAAATCAACAACTAGGAACAAATATATCAAAAACCCTTTTTTTGGAAAACGCGTCAAGATCACTAAACTCAATAGATTTGAACTATGTCAATAAATACGCTGAGTTATGCTTCAACGGGAAAAAAATGATGGTTGTCTTTGATACCTCACCGATAAGACTCGCAATAACTCTTATGACTATGGAAACGACGACAAATACAAGCAGAAACCAAAATTTCAATAAAAACATGCAAGAAGATTGTGTTGAAGTCAAGTAAACCCGACGTTTTTCACCAAAAATTTTATTCATAATCCATTTAACGTCTTCTCTAAGCCAAACAATTGGGATACTGTAGTATGATCTCAAAGGAAATCACGTAAAAATATCCAAAAATGTTTAAAAAATTATAGTGAAATCTCGTCTCTTTGAAGTCATAAAACCAATAGTTACAAAATAAAACCGCTAACCAGATTAATATTGTTTGCAGTAGAAATGCAGATAGACCTGTCATTACTGAGATTGTTTAACAGTTCACAACAATTAGTTTAAGACCGGTTAAAGTTCAAAAAAATATCGAAAAATTATTTTTAAAGTCCTAACAGCCATTAGCTGTCCCATTTTCCCTTAATGCTCATTAGGAAGCCTATCGTTTTGTAACTAAACAAATTTCTGCCATAGGACTAAAAAATGAACTAAAATTTCTATAAGAAAATTAAAATTTTATAAAAATTACGGACACAGAGTTGAAGCTAAAAAAGATGGGCGATTCTTTGAAACCGTATTTTTTATTCATTGGGCATAATTTGATTGTAAATGAAGCATGTCATTACCGAAAGCTTGATTTGAAAAATAGTTAGTTTCAAATTGACTTAAAAAACATATGAACATATGACTTAAAAAAATATGAATCGTTTTCTAAAAAACTCTAAAAAAGCTCTCAAAGAGAAATTGAATTTTTTATAGTAAAATTCCTTATTAGAGCAGAACAAGCCTTTTTTATCGCCCTTAATCTATTAGGAATTCAAAATTGATTCATTTGTAGCCTGAAATGTAATTCTGAATCATTTTTTTAGCGGAAAAACATTATTTTATTTTCAGCAAAAACTGAGCTAATTTACGCAAAATCATGCCAAATATCCCGTTTTCACCCAAAACTTTAAACTTCTATAACTCCTCGAAAATATTTAAGTTCAAAGAAATCATTTTAATATCGATTTTTACGCTGGACCAGCTGTTTAATGATGTCGCTCACATTTTTCTACGATGAATATATCGATCGGCCAAAATTGACTGAACAAAAAAACCCATTTGAGTATTATATAGTTCCTCCCCCCCCCCCCTACAAGTGTGATTGGAACAAAAATTACAACATCAAAAACTACTTATGATTGTGTTCAAATGACCTTGAAAAATTGAAGAGTTGTCAAGAATTATCTCAACAATAAAAAAACTTTTCAGCAATGCGATTTATCTAATGTTTTTTCTAAAAGGTCACATCTTCAATACAATGAAAATAAAGTTGGAAAGTTTTTCGCAAAATTTCTTTGTTGTGCTTTAAATATGTATATTAATTTACCCCCATATGCATCAGATGAATTTAACTCGGCTTTTTTATTATTTAACAGTTATCATACGCTCAGAATAAATCCGAGTTTGTGACCCGAACCAAATTATTCAGCAACATTTTATTCCGACATTGGTCCATCGTCAGTTCCATGTGAGCCCGACTCCCCGTTCCAGATTTTTTTGGCACATGCTGTTTTGTCCAGCCTACAAGTCAGATAAAAGCTTTCACCCGATGGAACTACTTCGCTGGCAGGAACTTCATCTGACTTCGAATCGAGTGCTATGATTTTGCCCCCGTAGTCCAGGTATGTTTTTTTGCCTTTGAATTTCCCGATGGATACAATCATAAACGATATTTTGGCAAATTCATCTTCAGTGTCTGGGTTGGTTACGGTTGCATCAAATCTAAAACAGATAAAGTTTTTCGAGACCTTAAAACCCTGGTCTATGCCTCGACTTGTGAAAAGATTGCTCTCGACCGATGTTGGGGATGTTTTCCGTTTCTGACCCCCCAGACGCACGTGCCATATTTTTCCATAATGATTTACTAAGGTACGAAACGTGCTGAGTAACGTGTAACGGGGGTGTAAAAATACTGGGGAAATAATTCGACATTTGTTAAAAGATTGGTTTCATTCAATTACTTGTCCCCGGCTTTGGCTAAATGATTTTCAAGTGATTATATAAAAATCGCTGCGATGACTTTCTGGGTGGGTCTTGGCTCTGTATATCGCTCAAGGATTCTTGTGTATTTAGTTAACTGCCTTTTGTTGCCAATGAGATCAATGCATATTTTGAAAAATTGCAGAATATGCGATCTTTTGTTTAACCCCCAGTATTTTGTGCACCCCCCCCCCCCCCCACATACACACACACACACACACACACAGTTGCAGTACGTCCCATTACACAATAAATCATTATGTAAAAATAATATGCACCCACGCAAGTTAAGGCCTCAACTTATCAATAGACAAACATCGACCCAAAAATTTTATGAAAAGAACACGCTTGACTCAAATAGTTCAACCCAGCTCGACCCAATTGTAAAGCTGGATTTTGGCTTGGCTCAAATTTTGAAGCTTAACCCAAAATTTTTACACGCAATTTAACAAACTGCTATTGAATATAACTTCAAAAATGGGGCATGGCCCTTCATTTTTTTCAATGCTCAAGAAATTTTAATGAAAAAAGGAACTGTTATTATAAATGTCAAATATTTCAAATTCTTTAAATCAAAATGACTAAACATTAATAAACTGAACTCATTGTCAATGAAATGACTATTGTTAGAGCTATACTAAATGTTTCACATACACAAACAGATTTTTAATATAATATAATTGCGAAAAATAAGTTGCCTTGCGTCAAGTTAATGGAAAAGTTAATTCTTGGCAGATTTTTGCTAATTTCTTTACTGGACCAACTATTGCAATGATATTTTGGCGTTGCTCGTGGACGCTTGAGCATCCACAGAAAAAATAGGTAACTTGAACAAATCTCCAAAAAATCATTTCCGGTACATATGAAACGAACATGCTGGACTCAAGTGTAAAAAAAGTCTTGATCAACCCATGAAATCTCGGCTTTAACTATGTACTGGAGCATGTGGTTTTTGTCAATGTTGGTGCCTCTCTAGAATTATACAGTCTGTTTATATGTCGACAGCTAAGCCCCAGCACGAAGGTGGGACAAGACACGATCGAAAAAGAACTAGAATATGAAGAAACGGATCTCATTTTTGAGGATCTAGACTGCGTATCGCTGAAGGACGAAAATGATATGCGGTTTTTCCAAAGAATAAATATTGAAAGTGCTTTTCGATATCCTCTTATATTTAAAAATCTCGATGGAAAAAAATAAAGGCACAAATTTTGCATGCAGTTTGTACCTTCATTTCATTAGAAACCCGCCAAAAATAACACTAGTTTACTTTCCAAGTTTTGATACTAAATCAAATAGCTTATTTTAATTGGGCCCTTCAAATTGCTAGCCAGAGTTTTGTTATTGTGTTTTTATCACTATAAAAAGACTTCAATTATAAACGGAAATTTGTTACCAATCAATGGCAAGAAAGTTATTTCTATATGTCCAAAAAGAACACAAGAACCTTAACAATATTTTTTAATGGAAGTGCAAACAGCTTTATCTTGTAGCTGTAGATCTTGATTTCTGTTTTAAATTTTAGCTATCCTCTATATTGGCAGAGTTATCGATTGAAAACCTTGGAGAAAGGAATAGAAGAACTCTAATTTCTAATAAACAAGGCGGCTCGTTAATGTGCGTTCGCACATGATGTTCCGGCCCGAGCTCAAATACATTTTCGACTAAATTGTCAACCAAATGAAGAAAAACCAAAAAAGATGTTGGAGTTTAAAACAATCGTTACACAACCTATCTATTAGTTGAATTACATAATGCCATGCCTCATTGCAGCACCAACGTAATCTGATATTAAAGAGACCAAGAGACCAAAAAACAAACAACCAAATTAGCACAAACAAAAACTTTACGGCAAAAATTGAATATCTAAATTTAAAAAAAAACAACGTCAAAATGCAATCAGATAAAATCTTAACTACAAAAGTTTTTTTTTCCCAACAATACAGCAGATGGAAAGTGTTCTTAATGAGACTAGGCAACAAGTCGACAAAAAGAACAAACAGTGAGGCGAAACTTAAAAATTCATCAAGTTTTTTACATCAAGAAATTTCTAAAAATCAAACAACATTAGCTTTTAACTAAATAATCCTTGCAAAATCACTAAAAAGTCATAACAGAAACAAAAGGAGCTGTCTTTGGTTAGACTAAACATTAGAAACGAACTAAAGAGAAACTCAAAAAATTACAAACGATTTGAGAACAACAAACTGTTGCTACCATTGAAACTATTAGCTATCATCTGAAAATTATGTATTTTAAATTCAATTGTTATTTCAACTAATTCAGTTGAAGGAATTATACTGAGAGATTGAATAAGTTTACTTGGGCCACATTTGAAAACCATTGGGATCTGTTATTACGCGCTTGTTCTGAAATAAGAGAAAAAGAAACACAAAAATTGACCATTCAATAAACGTTTAGAAAAACGCATATTGTCTAACAAAGAAAACATCAATGACACATAATATCAATAGATATGTTATCTCTTGAAATACAAGAAATTGGATGGGACCTCTCATTGATGAAAATAAGTTACAATTTGACGAAAAGAACAACAAAAACTGAAAAGTTTGAAAAATATTTCAAATTGTTTATCATTAACTTTAAGACTATTCAATATAAACTAACCTCTTTGGGTAACATCAGTCCTAAATTACAAGCCTATGAGACCTGTCAGCAATTTAAGCCTACCTAAAGAACAAAAACGGCAAATTCAAGAAAAAATTGAGCGAGAAAAATGTCAAAGGCATTAAAAATTGATTTTTATTCACTAAAAACTCTTCTGTTTTCGATTAATTTTTAAGAGCAATGGGATTTTTTATCTATATAACTTCAAGAAATCAAAAAAATGAAAAAATACATTAGAACCACAAATTTTTCGAGAAAACACGTTTTATCAACGCCATTAGATTCATTAGCTTTCAGCGGCAGCCAGTAAAGACGCTAAATTATGCCCCGATGGGACAAAAATTTTGTTTGCTAATCATATTTCAACTATCAGACAAGTTATTGACTATGAAAACAACAACAACGACAGGCAAAAACCAAAAAATTCAGTAGAAAAGTGCCAGAAGAAAATGTCTAAGCAATTCAATTCATACGCTCTTCTCTGAAAACTTTATCTATGATCCATCGACCTTCCTCCAAAAAACAATGGGGACAATCAGCAGTAGAATGATGTGATAAGATTTCAAAAGGATCCAAAAACATAATAAATTACGCGAAAATTAAAAAAAAAATTAAGATTTCTCCTGGTTTTATAGTTTTAAAACTAATAGGTAGAAGAAAAAACCGCTCACCAGATTAATTTTGGCTACAGTAGAACGGAAAGGGATTTTATTAGTACTGACATTGATTAGCAGTTCACTAAAAAAAGTTTAGGATCAGTTAAGGTGCAAAAAAAAATTCGAAAAATTATTTTTATTTTCTTAACAGCCATTAAACTCAAAATTTTTAACCAGAGTTCCATGACTTCGCTCAAACATAACCCTATGGGAGGAAAAAAATAATTTTCATGCACAGATAATTAACAAGAAAACGCATATAGTCTTATGACTGTGAAAACAATAACAAAAACAGGCAAATTCCAAAATGCAGTAGAAAAGTGCGAGAAGAAAGATTCGAAGCCAATTAAACCAATTGCTTTTCTCTTAAGATTTTATCTGTGATCCACTGAACGTCCCCCCTAGGGCAATGGGATTGGATTAGTTTTTTGATAATGTGCATAATGTTTGGAAATTGTGATAAGAGTTCAAAAGTAACCAATAATACAAAAATGTCCAAAATTAAAAAAATATGAAATCTTGTGTCGTTGAAGTCATATAACCAATAGTTAGGAGATAAAACCGCTAACCAGATAATTTTCGTTTCAGTAGAAAACAGGTGGGTCCTGTCAATACTAACACTGACTAACAGTTCACGGAAAAGCTTAAGATTTGTAAGTGTTCAAAAAATTTTTTCGAAAAATTATTTTTAAACTCTTAACAGCCATTAAATTCAATAGCTTTCAACGGAAGTCAACAAATATGCTTGAAGGTGTCCCGATGGGAGTATATTTATGTTTTTCCCGCAGAGGTAATCAATAAGAATTCACAATAAGTTTTATAACTATTAAAACAACAACAAAAAAAAACCAAAAATTCAATAGAAAAGTGCGAGAAGAACGTGTCGAGGCCATTTAAACCATAAATTTTACTATGAAATCTTTATCTGTGATCCACTGAACAGCTTCTTTAAGCCAATGGGAGCTATCAATATTTGGATAATGTGATAAGACTTCAAAAGTAACCAATGATATAAAAATATCCAAAAATATGAAATCTTGTGTCATTGAAGTCATATAACCAATAGTTAGAAGATAAATACGCTAATCAAATCCATATTAGTTGCATTAGGAAGGAAGAGGGTGTTGTCACCCCTGGACAGACTTAAATTTTACAATAACAAGTTTATGGTTCTTTCATTTTAAAAAAAAGTCGAAAAATTGTTTTTCAAGTTTTAACAGCCATTAGCGGTCCCCTCAAAGCACTAGATATGTTCATTTAGGGCTCATTATGCAAAATATCGCTCGGTTAGTCAATGAATCCATGCCACAGGCCTCCAAAAATTTAGTAAAACCTCAAAAAGGAATTCAAAATTTCATTTAAAATTACGAAAACTCAGAATCGAAGCCAAAAAGAGCAGAAGCATTTCCTTGAAAACGATGTTTTTTTGTTCATTGGGCTTCATTTGAGTGTAAAGGAGGTTTGTCATGAATGGAACCTCGATATAAAAAATGACTTGTCTCTACGTGACTTAAAAAATCAAAAAAAGAAAAGTTTTATAAAAAAGAGCTCTCAAATAGAATTCGATTTTTTTTTTGATAGTGAACTTCCCTATGAGACCAGGACTAGTCTTTTTTATCGTCTTTAGTCTGTTGGGAACACAAAATTGGTCCATTTTTTAGCGTGAAATTTAATTTTGAAATACTATTTCTAATGAAAAAATTTTAATTTGGAGAAAAATTACACTTAAAGTGAACAAATATCCCGTGTTCACACAAAACTTCAAACCTCGATAACTCTTCGGAAAAAACAAAAATAAAAAAAATCTTTTTTATTTTGTATTCTACGCGGGACCAGCTTTTTAATGATACCAAATATATCGATCGGCCAAAGTTGACTGAACAAAAAAAACCAATTTGGGTATATAGTTCCCCCCCCCCTCAAGTGGGGTCGGTACAAAAGTTGGTATTCTTGGTTTCATTAATCAATTTTTCGGAAACTGGTAAAACGTCTCAAGCAACCTTGAAGCAAAATTTTGTATATTTTTTCTTGTACAGTTACTGTTAAAATTCGCTGAGTAGAATTTCAGAAAATGCATTACTTTCTCTCCGCATTATCGCCCCTCGTCTTAGTGGTCAGGTAACCTATAGCACCCACCTCAGTCATGGTAGTTATACCATAACCTGGGGCTATAATTTTCATGGGGGCTATAATGGGAAAGAGCCGCCGTTTCCTTTTTCACTTTTTCTTGAAAATTAGTTCGTTCACTGTTTTTTTTTTCACTTGAAAACTTGTTTTTCTAATTCTTCAGTTTTCAGGCTCGTGGGTTTCGCGTTTTCCGACCAAAAAGTCTCATTAGGAAGACCTCAAATCACTGCTTGCATTAAATGATATCTAACTGAAGCTACAGCTAATCAGCTTCATCCATTTATCAATTGTAGCCACAATAACTCTGTCTTGCGTCTATTGAATTATTGTTTCTATTTTCTGGGAATGATTTCTGGGAAAAATATAAAGATTTCTTGTTGATCCCTGATTGATTTTTTGTTGGCTGTTCTTTATTATTCTTGTTGTTTCTGTGGGCGCTAGTTCTTTTTGAACTGTTTTTATGCGATCAGTTATGGCTTCTTGAATAAAAAAATAAAAGGAATGATGTTTTTGGTTGAGAAAATTGCAAAAACTGATCATTTCCATATGAAAAAAAACAAGCATTCAGCTGTTTTGAAGCCAAAACATCTTTTCTGAAGATCAAAACTCCAAAAATTTGTTTCTGAGTTTGAGGTCTCAAATACTAGTGAACTTTTTTATACCGCTATGTTAATAATTATTGGGTCTTTCCCATTATAGCCCCACTATTCTAAAATTATGGGGGGGGGGGGGCTTCAATGAGAAAGACCCATTTATTGATCCATAATCTAACTTGTTCTCTTTTTAATTATCATCGTTTAAGAAAAAGCATACTAGCAAGCATTTACTGAACACGTTTAAAATAAAACATGGTTTAACCTGGCACATTCTTCTCTCGCTTGTTGTAAACTTGTGATTGGCATGAGATCATAACAGATGCAGGTGTGCTCGTTGTCCTCAACTGGAACTTCGAACCAGAGGTCTTTATCACATCTTGGGTCAACATTTTGGAAACTTTTTTGTACCGAAATGGTACTCAACAGTATCTGCAGCATGTATTTGAGCATTGTGAACCTAAATAGTTGCAGAAAGTTTTTCAATTTTCAGTTTTGTGACCTCTTTGTTGAGTGGGTGGGTGGGCAATGTGATAATTAATTCTAAACAAGGGTGGGCAATGCCAAACGAAGGTAATGTGATAATTAATTCCGTTTTTGTTCGCATTGACGTAAAATCGAATTCAATCCAAAGTTGGTTTTGACAATTTGTCCAATTTTGAAGTGTTTTTTTTTTCGAGCGTTTTGATGAACACTCAGACAGCCGTAAAAGTTTTCAAAATTTTCTGGTTGGACTATGTTATAGTGAAATTTGATTTTGGCTTTTATGAGCTCAGCTGGAAGGACTTTTTCTGTACTAGTAGATCTTTCGATGAATCTTATATATATTTTTGGAAAGCAGACCATTAAAACCCATTTAATCTGCCGATGAATGCGATTTTGGTTTTTATCAGATAAATTTTGGAAAATTATTATGAAAAAGAAGATAAGAGTGAGAACACTAGTGATTTTAAAACAAGAATGTGCTTTTATAGAAGAATTCGATTTCTTATAAGGTAAATTGATTGTATAGCTTGAGCTATAATTTGTAGCGTTTTATTTTGTTGCTCAGTAAAATTAAATTGACTGCCAGTTTGATTACCAAAAACATCCTCAAGATTTTGTTGCTATGAGAACTTCGGTTTTATCAAAAAAAAATCTCAATCAAAATTTCTGCGTGAAAAATGAATTTGGCTTTATTTGCATTCAAGTTTAGTTTGTTCATCTCTACTTGTTCGCCTGTTTGCAATAAGACTTCCTTCACTTTTCAATGCGAACTACTTTCCTTTCCACAACAGACAATACTTATTCCGTTGTGTTTAAGTTAGACAAAAAATTGTTCACCTATCGAAAAAAATTGAGAGATCCCAAAAGAGTTCACCTGTAGCACACCGTGATTTAAAACTTCATTAAAAAAACGGGATCTATTCTTTTGTGGACCCCAGTGTTTTTTACGCCCCCAGTTACAAATTATATGTTCTTATATAGCACGTTACTATGTAAGAAAATAGCACGTGCTCCTGGGGGGCGTAAAAAATATAAGCTCACTAAAGGGGGGGGGGCAAAACAGAATAGATCCAAAAAACGAGCCACTGAGTTTTAATTTTGTTTTGGGGTTAAAAGAATTGAAAACAACTTTTCTTTTGCTTCCCGGGAAAAAACAATTCAACTTTAGAAGAAAAATAATAGACCTTTCAAAGTCTAGAGAAATATTTCGTCCACAATTTGAAAATTTGTTTTTCACTGAAAACTTTTACAAACTTGAGTACAATACAGTACAATAATTTGCCGATACAAAAATCTGAAAACTTTAATAATAAAGTTTGTTTGTTGTGGCGCCGGTTTCTATTATGTAAATTGCATTTTTCTTTTTGTGCTCCCCAGCTACTTCTTCGTAAGCCCCACTCCCAGCCACACGTGCAATATTTTTACATAATGAATTACTATGAAAAGAAACGTGCTCTTTAACTTGGTGGTGCATAACGTACTGGAGGCACAAGCGGAAAAGATATCCATTTCAATATATCTCTGTAAAATATTGAATCGGATAGAAGTTATGGATTCTTTCCGTTTGCGGGCCACCAGTAAGTTATGCTCCCCAATTACAGAGCACGTGCTATCACATGATAATCACTATGTAAAAATAATGCACATGCTTTTGGGGGGTGCAAATAATATGCATCCACTAAGTTTGGGGACACAAACGGAGAAGATCCGAAATATTTGTTCAAAAAGTCCGGGAACGTCGCGGCAAAATCAGAATAGTATGAAGAGAAACGCTGACCATGAATTATGCAAGCAAACAATAACGCAATGTTTATTGATCAGGACGATTTTGAGTTGCAAACTGATATTTAGAAAAAAACATTAGATTATTTCCCATTATAGCTCCCCATGAAATTTTAGCCTCCTTTATGTTACAATTAGTGTGTTGGGGAGGGGGGCTATAGGTAATTTGACCACTAAACTGGGGAGCTATAATGGAAAAACTGAAACTTTCGATGCATTAATGAATTGACTGGATGAAAATGTTTGAGTAAATTTAGAATATTGCCAATAATTAAGAAACAAACTGGCTAAATGCCAAGGAAAAGAGAACATATTTTTTCTAAAAATTACTTTTAGCACGATGCAACCGAGTGCACATGATGAAAGGGTAGATGTCATAATTAAAATTTAGTATTTTAATTAGTATAGTAGTAAAAATTAGTGCATATTTAGTTAAAATAAGCCCATCTAATTACTTAATTTCAGGCTGATTTCTCAATAGCAATTCGCTGTGATATATTCAGTTGATGCAAAACAATTGAATTAAACAGTTGGAATGGAAAAAAATTTTCTTTAAATCAGCGTTGATAAAAACAGTGAAACTGCTTAGTTCTCTGAAATCCTGCGGTTATAGTGGGCTGAAATTTTGTCCATTTTCTGAAAAATCAAACCTCACATCTGTTTCATCTTAGATCTATATTTGCACCCTGTTTTGCCTGACATGCTATCTATTCGCACAGTTTTCGTCTGAACTCAGATGTGACTTCAGTTATTTTTTGGAGAATTAGTTATGAAAATGTATCAGTACATGTTTAGATAGAGTTTTCCAATCCAACTCGCTTAAGGTTTTCTTGCTAGGAAAAGATAAACTTCCTTGTGTATTCCTACTCTTTGTTTTATGTGTAAATGAGATCAGTCAAAACGAATATGGGATTGTTTTAAGTACACTTATATTAAGAAAAAGTGGATCTTTTCCGTTTGTGCCCCCCAGTACGTTATGCGCCCCAGTTACTGAGCACGTACCATTACATAGTAAATCATAATAAAAAACATGGCACGTGCGTCTAGGGGTGCAGATAATATGCACCCACTAAGCGGGAAAGATCCGAAGAAGTAAAATATCATCTCCTTTGTGATTGTTGTAAATTGTGATTGGAAAGTTGAAGTCTGACAGAATGAAAGTTTGTTAGAGGAAATTCAAAGTACTGCTAATAATTTAGAAATAAGCTGACTAACTGCCAATTAATTTAGAAAATATTAAAAAAAATACTTTTAACACGATACATTCCAGTGCACAGGATTGTCTTAAATAGAAGATTATATGTCATAGTCACATTTAGACTTGTTTCAGATTATGATTAGTTAATTTAAATATACCACGTTAAAACACTCACTTGTACATTTTAATATGCTGAAAATCTGCAGTGTCAGAAGTTAAGATGCCAGAAGTTCCTACTTAGCCGGAGGTTGTTTTCCGTTGACTTTTGTCAACGCACGCAATTCCTATTTTAATAATGGTTACGTGACTCTGCTGAAGTCACTTGGAAGTTCTTACTGTCCCGATGCTTCGCGGTAAACACCAGATGTTCTCAGTGACTTCAAACACAGTCACTTAACCATTAATTACTAAACTTAAGTTTTATTTTTTGATAATAACTCACTGCAACTGTTTTTTCTGCAGTTGATGCCTAAAAATTGAATTGGACAATTGGAGTGAAAAATAGCTTTTTGAAACGTTAATGAAAACTGAGAAACCACTTAGTTCCCTGAAATCCCTCAGCTGTTGTGGGCGGAAGTTTTGTTCATCTTCCAAAAATTGAAAGCTAACATTCAGAATTTTTGTCTGAAGTCCAGATGTTACTTCTTTTCTTTTTTACAGAATTAAGTTTAAAATTGTGATCAATACATGTTTAGATAGATTTTTTTTCTAGTCCAAGTTTCTTAAGGCGTTCCAGCTGGAAAATGTCAAACTTTCTTGCATATTGATATTCTCGTTTTTATGCATAATTGAGCTAACTGTGGTATCAAAAGAACCATAAAAAGTACGGGTCTTTCCCATTATAGCCCCCCAGCTTAGTGGTCAGATAACCTATAGCCCCCCCCCCCCAATCATGGTAATCATACCATAATGGGGGCTATAATTTCATGGGGGGTGACTATGATGGAAAGCCCCAAAGGTACAATCAAAACACCCCCACAGTCATCTCTCCTTTGAACCAGCTTCACGTTTTGGACGTAGATGCCCTAATTATAGATCATACACTTATACTAAGAAACCCAGAACCAATGCACACCTCGTACGTGACCTAATTGTGTATGTGACATTTGTTTATAAGGGGCTCATAAGGGGGTGCTTTCCGTCCTGGTATTTTCTCCTATCTGACCCCATCTTAGTTCTGGTCTGTCCAACTAACCTTATTGTGAAAAATTGATATGCGTGTATTATGTTACGCGCATATCAGAATAGTATGAAGAGAAACGCTGGCCATGAATTATGCAAGCAAACGATAACGCAATGTTTATTGATCAGGACGATTTTGAGTTGCAAACTGATATTTAGAAAAAAACTTTAGAGTATTTCCCATTATAGCTCCCCATGAAATTTTAGCCTCCATCATGTTACAATTAGTATGTTGGGGAGGGGGGCTATAGGTAATTTGACCACTAAACTGGGGAGCTATAATGGAAAAACTGAAACTTTCAATGCATTAATGAATTGACTGGATGAAAATGTTTGAGTAAATTTAGAATATTGCCAATAATTAAGAAACAAACTGGCTAAATGCCAAAGAAAAGAGAACATATTTTTTCTAAAAATTACTTTTAGCACGATACAACCGAGTGCACATGATGAAAGGGTAGATGTCATAAACAAAATTTAGTATTATAATTAGTATAGTAGTAATAATTAGTGTATATTTAGTTAAAATAAGCCCATCTAATTACTTAATTTCAGGTTGATTCTCAATAGCAACTCACTGTGATATATTTAGTTGATGCAAAACAATTGAATTAAACAATTGGAATGGAAAAAAGTTTTCTTTAAATCAGCGTTGATAAAAAACAGTGAAACTGCTTAGTTCTCTGAAATCCTGCGGTTATAGTGGGCTGAAATTTTGTCCATTTTCTGAAAAATCAAACCTCACATCTGTTTCATCTTAGATCTATATTTGCACCCTGTTTTGCCTGACATGCTCTCTTTTCGCACAGTTTTCGTCTGAAGTTCAGATGTGACTTCAGTTCTTTTTTGGAGAATTAGTTATGAAAATGCATCAGAACATGTTTAGATAGAGTTTTCCAATCCAACTCGCTTAAGGCTTTTTTGCCAGGAAAAGTTAAACTTCCTTGTGTATTCCTACTCCTTGTTTTTATGTGTAAATGAGATCAGTCAAAACAAATATGGGATTGTTTTAAGTACATTTATATTAAGAAAAAGTGGATCTTTTCCGTTTGTGCCCCCCAGTACGTTATGCGCCCCAGTTACAGAGCACGTACCATTACATAGTAAATCATAATGAAAAAATATGGCACGTGCGTCTAGGGGTGCAGATAATATGCACCCACTAAGCTGGGGCGACACAAACGGGAAAGATCCGAAGAAGTAAAATATCATCTCATTTGTGATTGTTGTAAATTGTGATTGGAAAGTTGAAGTCTGACAGAATGAAAGTTCGTTAGAAGAAATTCAAAGTACTGCTAATAATTATGAAATAAGCCGACTAAATGCCAAAAAAATTAGAATATTTTTAAAGAAATACCTTAAACACGATACAACCGAAACTGAGACTTCAAAACGCACACGGTTGTCTAAAATAGAAAATTAGCTGTTACAGTCACATTTAGCCTCATTTCAAATTATAATTAGTTATTTTAAACATACCACGTTAAAACACTCACGTGTACATTTTAAAGTGCCGAAATCTGCAACATCAGAAGTTGAAATGCCAGAGATTTCTACTTGGCCGGAGGTATTTTTTTCGTTGGCTTTTGTCATTTGAAAACGCACGCCATTCGTCTTTTAAGTAATGTTTAGGTCACTGAGAACTTCTGGCGTTTATCGAGAACTGCAGAGCGGTTCGAGACATTAGGTCAGAATTTCGAAGTGACTTCTGAATAGTCACTTAACCATGCTTAAAACACGAAATGCGCACGTTTTACAATGACGAAAGTTAACGGAATTCAATTTCTGGCTAAATGGCGACTTCTGGCTTTTTGACTTCTGGCACTGCAGACTTTCGGCATTTCAAAATGTGCACGTGAGTGTTTTAACCATGTTTACGTGACTCTGCTGAAGTCACTTGGAAGTTCTTACTGTCCCAAAGCAGTGAACACCAGATGTGCTCAGTGACTTCAAACACAGTCACTTAACCATTAATTACTAAATTTAATGTATCTAATCCTTTTTGCCCCCCCCAGCCTAGTGGGCTCATATTTTTTACGCCCCAGGCGCACGTGTTATTTTTTATATAGTAACGTGTTATATAACAACACATAATTTGTAACTAGAGGGCGTATAAAACACTGGGGGGGGGGGACAGAATAGATCCAAGTTAATTTTTTTTGATATCTCACTACAATAAAATTGAATTAAACAATTGGAGTGAAAAAATAGCTTTCTTAAAGCGTTGATGAAACTGAGTAACCACTTAGTGCCATTACACAGTAAATCATGGTGTAAAAATATGGCACGTGTGTCTGGGGGGCGCAAATAATATGCGCCCACTAAGGTGGGGGCACAAACGGAAAAGATACCATTTGTTTTTTTCAGATCTATATTTGAGCCTCGATTTTCTTTGGATGCCCTCTTTCCGAATTTTTTTTTGTGAAGTTCAGATGTTACTTCATTTCGGTTTTGCAGAGTTAAATTTAAAATTGTGATCAATGCATAGATAGAATTTTTTTCTAGTCCAAGTCGCTTAAGGCGTTCCAGCTAGAAAATATCCACAAAACTTTCTTGTTTTTTGTTACCCTCGTTTTTATGCTTAAATGAGCTGACTGTAGCATCAAGACAACCATCCCGGGCCGAGGTTTCAACGCTAAAAAACGCAAAAATATGTAAGATTGGCGTTGAATGCGTTGAATTTATTTAAGATCAACGCTTGAGCTCATATCTACATAAATTTAACGCATTCAACGCCAATCTGACATAATTTTTGCGTTGAATTTTAGCGTAGAGCTTACATATTTTGCGTTTAATTTAGCGTATATCTTACATATTTTGGGTTGAATTTAGCGTAGATCTTACATAATTTACGTTGAATTTAGCGTAGATCTTACTTATTTTGCGTTGAATTTAGCGTAGATGTTACACAAACTCAACGCATTCAACGCCAATCTTACATATTTTGCGTTGAATTTAACGTAGGTCTTACATTTTTTGCGTTGAAATTAGCGTAGATCTTACTTATTTTGCGTTGAATTTAGCGTAGATGTTACATAAATTCAACGCATTCAACGCCAATCTTACATATTTTGCGTTGAATTTAACGTAGGTCTTACATTTTTTGCGTTGAAATAAGCGTAGACCTTACACATTTTGCGTTGAATTTAGCGTAGATCTTACATAAATTCAACGCATTCAACGCCAATCTTACATATTTTTCGTTGAATTTAACGTAGATCTTACATATTTTGCGTTGAATTTAGCGTAGATCTTACATATTTTGCGTTGAATTTAGCGTAGATCTTACATAAATTCAACGCATTCAACGCCAATCTTACATATTTTGCGTTGAACTTAACGTAGATCTTACATATTTTGCGTTGAATTTAACATAGGTCTTACATTTTTTGCGTTGAAATTAGCGTAGACCTTACACATTTTGCGTCGAATTTAGCGTCGATCTTACATATATTCAACGCATTCAGCGCCAATCTTACATATTTTTTGTTGAATTTAACGTAGATCTTACATATTTTGCGTTGAATTTAGCGTAGATCTTACATATTTTGCGTTGAATTTAGCGTAGGTCTTACATAAATTCAACGCATTCAACGCCAATCTTACATATTTTGTGTTGAACTTAAGTAGATCTTACATATTTTGCGTTGAATTTAGCGTAGAACTTACATATTTTGCGTTGAATTTAGCGTAGATCTTACATATTTAGCCTTGAATTTAGCATTGATCTCACATATTTTGCGTTGAATTTAGCGTAGATCTTTCATAAATTGAACGCATTCAACGCCAATCTAACATTTTTTGCGTTGAATTTGGCGTTGATCTTATATATTTTGCGCTGAGTTTAGCGTTGATCTAACTTATTTTTGCATTTTGCATTGGAGTATGGGGTAGGGGGTGTTGTTTGGGGGGGGATTGGTTTAATTTAGGTAGCTAGATAAATTATAAAAGTCGGTTCAGAGCACGAAAAAGTGAAGGAGTCGTTTGAAGTTTTATGAGGAAGGGGTTTGATGGGGGAGGAGGAGGAGCGGACGGGTGTGGTATTTGGGGGGGATTGGGGGGGGGGGGGTGGATGAAAGAAGGTAAGTGGGCACAATATTTTTGCGGTTTATATAAAAAGTACAATCAAAGCAGCCCAGTTATCTGCTGTGAACCAGCTCCGCGTTTTTGACTTAGATGCCCTATTTATAGATTATACACTTATGCTAAGAAACCCAGAACAAATGCACAACTTGCACGTGACCTTATTGTGTATGTGACATTTGTTTATAAGAGGTTCATAAGGAGTGGTTTCCGTGTATTTTCGCCTATCTGAGCTCATTTTAGTTTTCGGGATCTATTCTGTTTCGCCCCCCTTCCAGTGTTTTTGATGACCCCCCAGTTAAAACTATGTAAAAAAATAGCACGTGTGCCTGGGGGTCATAAAAAATTTATTCTCACAAAGCTGGGGGGGGGGGCAAAACAGAATAGATCCAGTTTTTGTCTGTGAAACTAACCTAACAGTGCAAAAATTGATATGGATCTATCATGTTACACACGCCCGTCACACCCCCCATCCCCCAAAGCTAAGTGGGAACAATTTTTGAAAATTTTCTATTATAACCAACCACGAAATTACAGCACCCCCATTATGGTATAACTATAATGATTGAGGGGCTTTAGGTTATGTGACAACGAAGCTGAGGGGGGTTGCTGTAATGGGAAAACCCAAAACTTTTAAGCACACACAAAAGTTATAAGTGTGGGCATGAAAACGTTGGAGGGCCCAAACAAAATTGATCCAAATTGGCAATGACCGGTGCCTTCAGGGGGCGTAACTTTATATGGTCCTCATTTAGCTTCCATTTTTTATAGTTTGTCAGGTTCAGATTGATTTTGTTTTAATTGGAACTTATTCCATTCTCCAACATAAGCACTGCTTCATAACCATGTCCATGGAACTCAAACTTGTTTGTTATATTAAGGTAAATTTTTCCGAATTTGGGTTCTCTGCTATATAAAGGTCACAAAACAAACATTTATCGAACAGCTTCCAGCCGTTTGTTGAGTTTCGCAAAGTTACGGTTAAGTTTAATATAAGATTTTCCCTCGCTTCAGCCCTACTGATGTTTCTAGATTGAACAAGTATTTTTTTGGAACCATAAAGGGTTTCTGAGGTGAACACCGACAGTGAAGTTTCAAAATAACGGTTTCAAGCAACAATAACGGTTTCTGGCTGAAATTTCAGGTAAATTGCCGATTTCAGGTAAGTAAAATTTCAGGTAGGCAGTGAACTTTAAAAATTACCTGAACAGTTCAGGTGTTTTTTTCAGGTAATTTTCAGGTAAGTTCAGGTAAAAGTTCAGGCAGTGATACCTGAATTTTTCAGGTAAATTTCATGTGTTTTTCAGGTGTGTTCAGGTATGGTTCAGGTGAGACAAATCTACCTGAACTATTCAGGTAAGTCAGGTGTTTTTTCAGGTAAATTTACCTGAACTTTTTTTTGGTGTGTATAGTCTAACTGTAATGCTTCAGTGGGAAAATAAAATCAAGAAATATTGAGGCTACTAACCAAAGTGGGTCTTTCCTACTATAGCCCCCTCATGAAATTATAGCCCCCCATTATGGTATAATTATAACGATTGAGGGGCTTTAGGTTATGTGACAACAAAGCTGGGGGGGGGGGGTTGCTGTAATGGGAAAACCCACAACTTTTAAGCCCACAAACAATTTGTAAGTGGGGGCATAAAAACGACGGAGGGCCCGAAACAAAATTCCAAATTGGCAATGACTGATGCCTTGAGGGGGTGTAGGTCGGGGCGACGACTTGTCTCTTTTCGTCTCTGTGTTTTCTTCTTTTGTTTACAGAAATCTTTTTCTTGCAAATTATAATTCTATTTTGTTGGTTTTACACGTGCCCTTTTGCTTTGTACTTGAGTTTGGCAATTTTGTTGGTATTATGAATCGATCATGACACTAGTCTAACTGTAATGCTTCTGTGGGAAAATAGCATCAAGAAATATTGATGCTACTAACAAAAATGGGTCTTTCCTATTATAGCCCCCTCATGAAATTATAGCCCCCCCCCATTATGGTATAATTACCATGTTTGGGGGGCTATAGGTTGTCTGACCACTAAGATTGGGGGGGGGGGCTATAATGGGAAAGACCCGCAAAAATAGCCTCGCCGATGAAACCATTTCAGTTTATCGTGGGGATATTTACGCGAGGCTGTCTTTTTGGCTACTAGGCTGTCACTAGCCTAGTGGTCAGATATCCTATAGCTTCCCCCCACCGCCCAATCATGTTAAATTTGCCATAATGGCGGATTATAATGGGAAAAACCAGTTTTTTTCTTCACTACAAATCGGAGGGATTTTCTGCCATTCCATAGAATTGCGGGATCTATTTGCCCCCCCCCCCCAGGCGCACGTGCTATTTTTTTTACATAGTAACGTGCTATATAACATAATATTTGTAACTGGGGGCGTAGAAAACACTGATCCGAATTATGAGAGTGGTATAATTGAGCCCATACAGCGTATATTATTTATCCAAAAATGTCAAAAACCCAAATTTCTCAAAAATTGAAATTTTTAAAATGAGGATTGAAAACTGTGATCCTATGATAGATTGACTCAAGATCTTTTGTTCAACGATCCATTTCAAAGGTCAAATGTACATTTGAGCAAACCCATCATAAAACTTGGATCTATTCTACCGCTATACTAAAAGTTTGAATGGCAATCGCTGCTTTACTAGCGTGGTGCTTGTTCTACTCCCAATCGACTCGAATTAATAATCAAACAACTTGGATTTAAAAAATTATTATTTAAATTTTATTTTTAAAAAATTGTTTTTGTATCGTTTTTCTTGAAGAAAGGAACGTGCTCAAATACTCTGACAGTGTTGAAATTATATTGCAGTATGCTTCAAAAATCGTGCTTTAAGTGCCACTGTTCATGAAGAATTGATGTTGAATCGTTTGCCTCAATAACACTCATAGAACAGAAAATCATGCTTTTCGATACAATTTCATGATGCACAATTTCCCAATGGCTTTTTTGAATATGGGAATTATAGAAACTATAGAAGTACAGTTTTAATTTTGAGACAACTCTTTTGCTCTCAAACTCAAAAATCAGACAAAATAGTTAAAACCGCAAAAAACATGTAACAATTTTGGGAATGCGTTAATTTAGCAATTGAGAAGTGCACATGACAGAAATTGACATGGAAATAATACGTACTTCTATCCTTCTCTGACTTGTAAAATTGGAACCCAATTCTAGACATAGACATTTCAAAAGTCCATGCTCGATCAAGAAAGGATTCGAATAGACCATGCTGGATAGAAAAGGGCTTTGAAAGGATACTTGCGAGACTTTAATAATTATCTTGACATTTAATGGACCCACTTTTTGTCACTACGGACATTTGGTTAACCTTAAAAGTTAAGCTGAAAGTTTGCTTGACGAGAATGGAGCGCTGGACTTCTGTTCTACCAAAATTATAGAAAATTTAAAAATGTGTCGAGCAAAAGTCAAAAGTAAGTCAAGAAAACAAATTTTTTCTTGGTTTTTTTTCCCAAAAAATGAGGAATTTTCAAACTTGAGTAGATTTATTGAGATTTAAATTCTTCATGAGTCCGTGTTCTGGTCTCAAGAAATTTACGTGCAACGATATTGCTCACGATTGCATGAAAGTATTCAGCATCCATATTGCTTCATCTTTTTAGTTCTGAAGAACAAAAGTTCTATCAAAAATAAGCCTTGCTTTAACAAAAGGCTGATTTATTTTTTGAAAAGGGAAATTAATTATCTAGCGCCATATATTCAACTTGGCTAATGGGAAGAAGGTCATTAGAATTAGGTCACCTAATATCATACAAACGAGTAGTGCGGCAATATAGTCCAGCTGCGGTTACTGCTTTATCTTAAAAGTTGCAACACTTTTTCAATGTTTTGACATGCCCCCAAGAGTAAATTAGGTGGAAAAGTATAGGTGCAATGCCGTTTACTCTTGCTCCGTTGCTGCCTTAGTACGTGCAGCAGCACATGAAGTTAAATTAATTTTTGAACCTGTGCTTATAAAATGATTTTTTTCTCGACCCATCGACGTGACAAGCCTATAAGAAGACCATGCTTGACCCAAACATTTCTATGGAATGACTATTTCTCTACTCATGAAAAAACCAAGGTGGACCATATATTCCTACAAAAAGAAAGCTTGACAACGTAGATTAGGTCAATATAGACCCACTACTAGATATTTGGGCCTTTTTCCAGTCTAGGTCTGCTCAAGGGAAGTTTCTATTATTGCAGTTTTGACTATTTACATTTGCGCAATTGACAGTTGCCATAATTGTTATCATTTAAACTTGTTGCTAAACATCATATTTCAGCTTGCAATGCTGACAATAGCTAATTAAAAAATATTCCCAATTCAAAGGTTTGAGATTGGTAAACATCCAATCACGCCATACTTTTAAAGCAACATCGATTAACTAGTGACTCAATGGTACAATAGGTTCCAAAAGATAATCTGCACCCACATCCCCCGTGAAACTCCACCTTGGGTAACCCCTACCACCTCCCATCAAATCAGAACGTTGAAAACCAAGACAAAGAAATTTGAACAAATACGCATCTGTTGCTCCCCATCAAAAATAAAGAAGAAAGAAAACGACATCAAAGAACGGATTTTGAGTCATCAAACTACATACGAAGAAAAACTCGTTAAAGGAAAACGTATGTCAGACTTTCAAAATTACCTTTAATTTGCCAAAAAGACAAAACAATTCGCTGACGAAATGACCACATCACCACTGCAAACGGACAATCCCAGTAGAAAATAGCTCAACTACTTTACAATCTCAGAAAAGAATTGATCATACCCAACGTGGCCTGCAGTTAAACAAAGCGCGTGAACCAGACTACATTGATAGCATCATTTTAATGAACACACCAGCGTGAGCAAAATACGTCAATCTAGTCTTCCAGACTAACCTAAACAAAGGAAAAATTACAAAGACATCACACCATTTTACATAGAAAATGAGCAAGCTGACATATCAGCTTACACAAAAACGTTTCCAAAGTCTCTGAGGAAATTCTATTTGCCAGGATGTACCCCCTGATTGATCTTCAACTAGGCAACAAACAATACCCCTTTAGACTGGCACAATCAGTACTCCTGCAACTAGTCTTCTACCTATAGGAGACTTTCAATTTCATGGTCAGCAAAGAACACAAAGGAATCCGCGAACTATATATCGATTTTCGCAAAACCTTCGATAAAGTTACCCGTCAAAAACTAATATCCGAGATGGGTGACATGGGAATTGGTAGGAAACAGCTCTAAACGCTCACAAGCTACCTAATTGACAAACAGCAGAGGGTTAAATTTAAACAACATAAGTCTGAAACGTCCAAGGTCATCAGTGTAGTACCACAAGGCTCAATCACGGGGCCTTTAGTTTTCATCGTGTACAACATTACCTTACCCAACTAACATAAAAACCACCAGCAAATGGATACGCTGATAAATTCAAATTCATAACATCAAGTCTTCTAGAATCTGATCAAGCAGCTAAATTTATCAAACAATGGAGCAACGACAACGACATGGTTCTAAAGCTGAACAAGAGTCAAATCCTGTCAATCAAAGGCAAAAACCCGACCGCTGAAGAAAACCAACGTCTCGTAATTGTGAAAACCCAAAAAGGCCTTTGGGTAATCAAAAGTTCACACTTATTCTGAGCTAAAACTGCCAGAAACGAGTTAATAATAGCTGCAGATTCTTCCATGCACTAAAGAGACACATCTGACCCCAAATCTGCCAACCAAGCTATATTATTTTATTGTTTTTGTTGTACCAATAGTTTCTTATGCATCTCAGGTGGATAACCCTCCGAATTTAATTCTAAGGCACTTAAGAGAGTACGAAAAACAGCCACTAAATGGATATGTACCTCGAAAGACAACTACAAAACAAGACTGACCCGATTCAAAATGCTCTGCCAACTCCATGTACATGGAATTACGTGATCTCTCGTTTTTTCTGTCCAATAGCTCCCCGATAGCAAGCTCCAAGTTGTCCGAAACGAGACAAAGCACAGAACTTGAAGTTCCAAATTGGAGACTTAGAAAAAGCGACAAAAATTTTTGTATCCGAGCAACAAGACAATACAACATAGTGAGAAAAACAACTGAAAAACCACTGAGCAAGAAGCTTCCGACGCAAATATGTACAATCTTTTTCACCGATGCTACAATGAACTTGAAGGCTGCAGCTAGAGAACCTAGTACAACTGTGGAAACTGTAACCTCCTGAAGAAACCTGTGCTAGACGATAAATGAAAGGGAGAAACACCTAAAGGTGATGCCCTAAAGCCTCTTCAACTACTACTACTACACCTGAAATCGTCTACTGACAGTCTTATTATCATCCAGCAAGTGTGGTAAGTTCTGCCGTCGTACATTTTTCCACAACGGATTACTCCAGGGTGCGCCAGGTTACGTTGAAGGTCTTACAGCTTCAGAAAAACTGTATATGGGCTTTCAGATCCAATGTGAGAATAAGCTTTATACCCATTGTTATCCACGTCAGACGTAACAAGTTTCGTACCCAGGATGAAGTCCGCAACCCAAGACAGGTATTGGCCAGACAGACATGGGTCGCGGACAGGGGGTCCGGTTGCGACCCAGCCCAATGGTCTGGAAAAAATTTGGGTCGCGCCTTCCGTCTGGCCAATGGCATTTTTGGTCTGTTCGGTCTGTTGAATGCCCATAATTCGGTCTGTTCGGTCTGGCCAATACCCATATTTCGGTCTGTTCGGTCTGGCCAATGCCCATATTTCGGTCTGTTTGGTCTAGCCAATACCCCTATTGCGGTCTGATCGGTCTGGCCAATACCCATATTTCGGTCTCTTCGGTCTGGCCAATACCCATATTTTGGTCTGCTTGGTCTGGCCAATACCCATAATTCGGTATGTTCGGTCTGGCTAAAACCCATATTTCGGTCTGTTCTGTCTGGCCGTGACCAAAATTTTGGTCTGTTCCGTCTGGCCAATACCCATACTTTGGTCTGTTTGGTCTGGCTAATACCCGTATTTTGGTTTGTTCTGTATTCCACAAGCTGTAGTCGCCAACGAATTATATTTTTCTTCTTTATTTTTGACTTACTGTCAGAGCACATATCGGAGAGACTTGGCATATTGGTTTTGATCAAAGTTGATTATTGTTTAATCAAATGTTTGATTTCGCAGAAGTTCTCCGCAATGGCTAGCGCTTGCTGTAGTTACGAGTTATATCATCACGCTTCGCCGCTGTCGGAAATTTCTGTAAGTAGACGTCATGTTCATTTTTAGTCTGACTACCAACACTAACATCATCGGGATATGAACGTGCACCTGAGAGTTTTGCTTCTCCACAAAGCAATCTATTGTGCACTAAAAAAATTGATGCATTTCTCAGACCAAACTGTAGCCTCAAGAATTGAAATAGTTTTCCAACGACTTCGAAAGCGGAAAATTTTTCTTCATCTTTGGCCTTCAGCGGAATTTGACAATACGCTGCTTCAACATTAGGTTCGAAAAGTATTGATAATAACTAGCTCTCTGCAAAGGAATTTCCACGTCTGGGATTGGATATGTGTCGAAGTCAAAGTGTCGTGCTTTACTATTTTGTTGTAGAGTTCGCTGGACACACTTTTTGAAATTATTGTTGGATTTCGGCAGGCAAAGGCTTACTTATTTTTAAGCTTGATTTTGCGGAGCGGAACCGAAAGAGATTCTTTAAACTAAATTTGAGTTAATGAGACAAGACTATGAACTGAAGTGGTTATCAACAAAATAAAATGGAATGAACAGACGTGTCTGATCAAGCAACGGGAAATGAGATAAATATGAACAAGCAAAATTTTAAAAGCGGGAAACATGAAATATGGTCTGAGTATAATGATGAAAGAAGATCTATTAAAATATAGCTGAAAAACGCTTCATAAAAGATTAAGTGCGTTAAATTAAGATGACAACCAACAGGTATCACGTACTTCCGCGATCTTTTTTGAAAATTATACAATAAGGACAAATTTTCCATGAGGGTAACATATTTAAACCATTAATACTTGGTCCCCGGTTAATAACGTAATAACAATATATGCACTGGTTATCATAGTAATATCTACAAAAGTTAAATGATGAGTTCTTTGAGTTTTAAAAAATCTAATCAGAGTTTGCGGTTGCTTCCGCAACATAAACGGTCACAGAGATTGTGTTGTCTTCGAGTGTTGGGCTTCTGTAGTCAGCCAATTGTTTTACTCGCGCGTCAGAAGGAGATACATTTCCGATCAGAGGAGATCTATTTGTCTCATCTGCTGTGGAGCGAACACTTTCAACAACAAAGATGTCGGAAAGTTAAAAATGTTTGACGCCGCCAGCTTTGCGTTGAATATCTGTTGGGGCTGTAATTAGGGATTCTGGAGAATTGTTTCCAAAATCATAATACGTTTGACTTTGTCTAGTTGTGCCGCTGGATCTGTTATCGGCAGTGGTGTTAGAAGTAGTAGGAAAAAGTTGTGGAAAGCTGTGGACGGTGCATTTATTATGTGGATCATCAATTCACTCGGCGAAGTGGGATTTGCTTAACATGTGGTTTACTGAGGGCCGCGAAGTTGGGTACTTTGGGCATGCGGCCCTGCATCTGGCGTGCAATATTTGACTTTTGAAGATTAAACTCCGCTGCCAGGACCGCGCTATTATGTTTCACCTTCTTGTCGCCTTTGATCTTGCGCGTGAACTTCTTAAATTGACTCCGGATTTTCTCCTCCACCATTTTTTGCCTGTTCTGATCTCGTGGCAATCGGCACACACCTTGACTGGAGTTTTTCCCCCCAAAGTTGTGTCCCAAATTTGGCAATTTTGCCATTATGAACCGTCATTACTGCTTCTACCTTTTCCTTTATGGTTGAAGTTGTTGGGCTCCCATTGATAGAATTCAATCCTGGGGCAAGCACTACGTATAAGCTCGTGATGTTCTTCTTTGACCATCGCTTTCCGTGTAGTTATCGGGCCAAATTATATTGCACCACGCGATCTGAGAGCGGCAGATTGGGCTACAGAAGATTGGGCAGAGGAATCTCGATTTGCCAACTATACTTTTCTTTTTTCTTTCGTTGGCCTCTTTTTTAGCCTTCATCAATCCTTTTTTGAACTCAATGTCGCATCGACAGCAATTTTCTCATTTTTCCTCAGGAGGGTTGGCCTCAGGAGGAAACTGTGACATCATCTGAAAATTATTTTAGGATGTTTTCGTATTTGAGATTAGACAACGTTCTGCAAGGTGTTATGCTTTACAACAAAGTGTGCTTCGAAAGGAGAAATCTTTGTTGTTCTCTGTTTACATAATTGCAGTTGATGGACAATAATCTTTAATACATGCTTTATCTGGACCAAATTAGTTTTTTTCCATAATACATGCAATTCTATTTTTGTCTGTATTAGTTCTTTTACCAGTTGATTTGCTCGATGATCTTTTCGACGGGAGCTTCAACAGTCTATGTTATTCTTCTTATAGAATTTTTTTACTTGGTGTCGTACAAGACTTTTTGCTGATCCAATCGAATTGAACGAGAAATTCCCTGATGTGCTTTTATAATTTCCAAAAACTTTTGTTTTATTTGAGCCATTCGCTTTGTCAAAAATACATCCACTGTGTTTTTAGAAAAACGATCTATTGCCGGCAAAAAGTATACTTCATTGCCTTTTCCTTCGTAGATAGGTCCTCCAAAAATCAACTTGTACTTCTGGGTTTGGTTCAGCACAAGGAATATGGGGAAGGATTTACTTAGTGGGAATCATCGGTTTAAAATTCTTACCAATCACACTGCAGGTTTGACACTCTCTGAACCTAGCGATCAGTTCCTAGCGATCAGCAGTGTGTGGCCATACATATCATGCTTGAGGTACCCGGTTGACCATCATGTTCTTTGCTATCATGCACACACTTCTTTTCGTCAATGCACACACACATCCAGATCATTCATGGAGATTTTGCCAGTATGATTGTATGTATTGATTGATTTCTTTTAATCTTTCCTTTTTATTATTGAGGATACAACTGCAAACCTCTTTGAGTGCCGCATCTTTACTTTTGAGGGAAGCTATCAGGGACTTGCTGAAAGACTTTCCTAAGATGTTGTCAAATGTGAGTGTTTGGGGCTAGTTGAGAGTGGTTTGCTGATATTGTATTATGCGGCCGGCAAAACAGGTTTTAGTGTAGCTGATGGATCCATAGCCCGATACTAATGTCCAAATATGACTCTAGTTGTGCGTTTCCTTGATGGCTTAGTGATTTTATTTATTGAAATTGTCAATTTGAAGGAGAAGACTGATCACGAGTAAAGATTTGAAATTGAAATATTGCAATATGTTTCTGGAAAAAGTTTGGGCAAAAGGCACTGATTTTATGCTTGTTGTTGTTTTTTTCCAGCTATGCTTGGAACTTCTTTTAATTAGAGGAAAATTAGTCGTATATGATTGCGTTTCTCACCCTGTGGGATTATTTGCATTCTAAACTTGGAAATTATAAATGAGATGAGGCGGATTTCGCTTAGCGAGTGTAGTAAGAACTGGTATTTGCAACGCGGGGAACGCATGCCTGAAAATTCTTTCACATATTAATTCGTTTTTACTAATTGATTTTTGGCGGGTGACAAGTGAGTTGCATGCGTGTGTAAGCGAATAGCAAGTGTGCTAATTGTTTGTACTGAAGTTATGTCAGATTCACTTTGTGTAGTGATTCGCAGCGCGGAATCATTTTTTAAAGCAAATTGTATAAATGGGATGTAGATTGAATGGATTTTAAATTTAAGGAGTTTGCCGAGGTGGAAATTAATTCTAGTTTCGCGACGATGAATTCTTCATCATAGACACTGATTTTTTAAACTTTTTGATGTGTGTGTCGAGGAAGGTAATCAACAAAAGCCGTTTTTGCCCCTTGCAAATTTTCAATTGTAAATTGATAGGGTAATAATCTATCTAAGCAACTAGTTAAACGTCTCTTGTAGGATTTGTTTGACCGGTCTTCTTTTTTTATTGATAGAAGTGCTATGAGGTCTGCAATAACATTAAACTTTGTTCCATACAAATGGTTCAATTTCATTAACATTGTTCTTCGCTAGAATTTAGAAATCTAGAGGTATACACAATGAATTTTTGCCCGTCTACTGTTAATTGATCAAGAGCAGCGCCAAGCCCGGCACGTGTAGCGTCACATTGAACTCGTTTTTTGTGTTGCGGTTTATAATGGTAGATTTTGGCTGCCCTTGCGATGCGATTCTTTGTTTCAAGAAAACAGTTTTCTTGAGTTCCATTTCATAAAAATATAGCAGATTTTTGTACTAAGGGGCGTAAGGGTTTTCTAATTTGTTCAAGGCTTGTAATGATCTTATTTAAGTAATGTACTGAACAAAGAGATGAACGAAATTTCCTCAATGTTTTCGTTTCTTCTAAGGATAAGATTGCAGTTGTTTTACTTTCGGTTGGCAAAATTCCTGATTCTAAAATGAGGTATCCAAGTCAATTGATTTCTATTTTTTCAAAGCGACTTTTGAGAAGGTTCACACTAAGATTTTCTTTATTGGAGTCAATGTTGACTTCCAACAAAAGACTCAAAGACATTATTTGTTAAAATAAATAAAGACTGAAATACTCAACCCTGATTGGTTGAAAAAGGGGAAATATCTTTCCTTAAATGTTTATATGTTTCCCCTTAACAACTGTTCAGTCAACCCCGTTAGTCGGTACTAGTCACAGACCTGATATAATAATAAAGTATATTTCTCTCTCTCTACTCGGCTCTTGTTTAGTATTGAGTTATACGTTAGACTTTAGCATTGGGGCTCGTGCACTGTCTACTGAAGCTCAGATAGAAGAGTAACAGACTAGAGATCTAGAACTTTACTTAGTCAGGTAAGCCTTAAGAGTATCCTATATTCTTGAGACAACCATAAGACAGTTCCAGAAGTAGCTTATAAAAAGATAAGCACAGAACACGTCTTATCTCAATTATATCCGAGCTAACAGACCAAGTTACTGCGTGTCAGATGCACAAAGAACAAAAATACTAGACGCAGACGAAGTTCGTAACGAACTCGCCAGAATAAACCTCCTTAAAACACAAGATACAAACCAACATGATATAACATTTCATTCAATTACATAGCTTACCCACCACTTCAGAAAAAGATCGAAGATATGCAAGGCAGAATACAATTCGACCTTGATACTCCTATGGTACCACCATACGAACGAATAGTTTATGTCTATTCAAACCCAATGTGGATACCAAACGCCATTAAGAATGCACAATCAAACTGCATGAAAGGACCAAGAAAACAAAACAGAATAGACATACTAGACTGGACATTAGAAATACGAGAAATATCACTCATATTAAACTTAGACACTGAAGAAATATCGTATAAGGGAACAAAATTACCATGGGACCTCCGCAAAGGAGAATGTTTACCGACACCTTTCACAAAAGCAACAATAGTTTGGGAACCCCAAACACATTGTCAATTATTTGAAATAATTAGATTTGACGCATTTAAGGTAAAATACCAAGATAGATATTGGATAGAAACAAACGCGGAAGAGACAACAGTCCAACAACCCGATATAACACAAAAAAAAATTCAATAAAACAGATAATATCGCTACAAGATTCGAAGTATACCCACTCATAGAACGTGAGTGCGGATCACTACAACCAATATACAAAACAGAATACGATGGCTTTTACATCATCTATTAATACGGATTCGATATGCATACAGGACAAGAAGTAACAAAAAAGAAAGACAAATTTGACGATGAAAAATTCATAAAAATTAAACCTAAACAAATAATATCAGAACAAACACGATATGAAGATGAAGATAACAAACAATACTATTATGTATTCGTAAATGAGAACACACATTTAAACATGAAAATGGACCTATACATGAGTAACATATAGTCAAGAATGAGACTACAAGCAATCAATTTCTTCTCACAAATTTTCGAACAAACTAGAAAATACGACAACTAACATTAACACAAGAACAAAAGAACACATCACTCTTAGGATACATCCTCACTGGAGATAGATCCATCTTTGTAAAACAAGAAGGAGTAACCGTTATGAAAATGTATAAATGCGCGAAAAAATCATCACCTTTATATGTACCACAAACCCGAGAATGTTATGACAAAATACCAATACTGTATAAGGACAGAGTACAATATGTACATCAAATTACAAGACAAACATACTTATGGGCAAAGAAAGTCCCATGTTCACACGGCAACTTCAACCAATTAATTTCAATAGACACTGAAGGAACAGCAAGATATAGAGCAACACCCTATCCTGTAAAAGTACAGACAATATTGATCACTATATCACCTGAAGAAATTATTCTTGATAACATGTTTAGTAAAGCAAGTTTAATAGAAAGTTGTATATACAATAAAGAACAACTAATTCACGAACAAAAACGAGATTTATTACATGAATACATGAGAGATGGCGACATTACAAGAACAAAACATTACAAGAAGCAACATAAGCAAACGCACAGAAATTGCTAGAACTGGAACAGCTAGGAATATTACAAACTTACAAAAACTATGAACAATCACTAAAATGGTTAAGAGACCTGAACATAAATGGATATAACTTCCAAATCGACCAACCCAGTGTTAACTGGAATTAAATTTTTGACGGCGCATGGCTTAAAGAACAAATATTAACAATCTTTGGTTGGCCATGGTACGTCTTAGAAAAAATGGCAATAATCTACGCAATGATAAGCATGATACTGTTTATAGAAAAATTTAATTATAAAATTCTACAACGCTTTTGCGATACATAAAGAAATTGGCAAACAAGCCAGTATAACAAAAATACTCCTTGCAGGAAAATTCGGAATCTTTTCTCAAACACTAACACAACTAGTAGCTCAAATACAAGAAGAAGAAGAAGAAGAAAATAGCCACGACAGCGATGAAAATTATACACATTACGGAAATCAAAAACCAAGAAAGAAGCATACGCTTTGCAGACATTCCACAGACATAACACATACCACAGAATATACTGATAATGACAAACCTGCAGAAATTTAAGTAGATACAAGCTATAAACATTATAACACAACAATTCGTAGAACGGACAAAGGATTACAGTTAAGAACATCGAATTCATCTCCAAAGAAACAAAAACCACCATTACCAGAAAGAAAAAATATAAACAAGAACCATTAAGAGTAGAAACATTGGAAACAATATCGGAAAACAAACTACAAACACTGCCACCACACCTTATTACTCCGCCTCCTCAATATCAATGTTTAGGAAATAATATATCATTCCCAAATACGCCCCTCACTCACAACGCACCCCTTCCTAAGGCGCCTAACATGCAACAACAACAACAACAACAACCTACATCATTTCAGACACACTCATATAAACAACCACTCAATATGAACCAGTCAACATCTTATGAAATACCACAACCATTTAATAAATCTACAAATAAACAACATCTGATACCAACAGTAAAACTAATGGATATACAGAATCCACCATCAATAGATTTTTACCAATTAAAAATAACGGCTAACAGAATGCATAACCGCAGCCATAGTTTAGACATATTAAAAAACGACGATCAACCACATACGAATGAAGTAAGATATTTTAAAAATCATTCGGCGGATACATACGAGGATTAACAACAATCACGTAATACACGAACAACTAACATTATACAATTTATCATGTACTACACATTCATTTGTAGTAAATAAATTATTCCTACCCCTCCTTTTATGACCCTTCTTTTCACTTTATAATTTCCATTTATTAATCAACAATCTCTTTCACCATTTTATGTATACATGTAGCTTTCACATAGTTCAAATAGCAATAACAATATAAATGCATGTTTGGTAACGATATGTAACAACACACTAACCGTTGAATGATGTTCAGTCGATATGATGTTTAGTCGATATCCATTCAAACTGATATAACAATACTTTCTTGATAATAATAGTAACTGGAAAATTTTATTGGGAAATAGTCATAACGACGTCAAATAACAATCAAATAATAACAAATATGATAATCGTACCATATGTAATAATCCAGAATATGTACTAAACAGTAACAATTTTAGCAAATGACTTCCAGAATGGACTACGAAATCGAATCACCTTACAAGACAGACTCTCCACTAAGCTATGATGTGGAAGAAGGCAAGATCAGCCCTGGCTCTGGACAATCAAGCTCAGGGACAATACGCGACAACGCATCCAATTGCAGTACACAAACGGATGACCATTTTGATTACCCAGGAGACCGAGTAACAACCATGAGAATAGAAGTGGAAAATGTAACATCGGAACAACAGACACAGACCAACCAACGTACACCACAAGAGATAGCGAACCACATATCGGAAAAAATTGGTAAAAAGCGACAGTCGGATACCCGACGAAATCTAGATTCGTTTCGTAACAGAACAAATGAACAAGGTACAATCACTAAAACACGTAGCTACCAGAACAATAGGCCGAGTAACAAAACTCCGAATGAAACATATGTCTCTCCACCTTTAGCAAACTATCCACCACCCATACGACCAACCTCACCTGATGATTACACAACAGAAAACAGTAATATACAAAACAGTGTTCAACAACGCTGGGTTGCTACGAATTCACATCACATTAGACCGAACAACCTCCGGTTTCTGTACGCAGTTACACCTAGAAGTAACAATTGGAAATCGTTCTTCCACCAATCTTCCAATGAACAAAACCCCACAACACCTGTTATGGAAACAATTTGGTTTCAAGAAATAGACCCAAGAACTCTTAACTATCCACTCAGTAGTAATTATAATCTTTTACTATCGTACCGTAACTGGTCTGAAATGCCATTCGATTCTAGAGATTATAGTTTTGTTATAACACCATTACATAATTTAAAAGATCACGTCTCGGAATACTTCCCGCCTCTACCATCCGAGAATACTAACACTGTAAAACGTAGTACTAAGAATATGAGGAGAGATAAACTACATCAGACAACATACCCCATCTTAAAACAATTCTATAGTCTAACAGAACGCTTCATGTATGATTATGACTACGATTTTAAGGTACCTGTAATTTGTACTTTTGACTACCTGTCGCCAAGGCATCCCAAGACCTTTCGGCTAATAGTGTGTTCGAACATCAAATTTTTCAACTAAGCTTTAACTTCTTACATCCAACACCGAAGGATGTTCAAAAGAACAATTATCGAGTACACGAAACAAAGTTGATATACAACTTGATATTTTATACGTTCCTACGCGATAAAAACATTAACACTACTAAGAGTTACATACATATTAACGATCAATTAACCTCACTGTATTTCTTAAACTACGGCTATAATCTAAAATGGGACTATGCTATCGGAACTTTACGTAATTTTGACCCCATTAGGAATTATTACAATCTTCAACCCTAGGAAGCACCGGAACGACCACTAATTGTACCAATCGAAGCGCTTGAACCGTGTGAAGAATATCACACTTACCACTTAGAAGGCAGCGTAACAAATTGAGCCTTTAATAATATAAAACTATTCAATAACGAACGAAAAGTAACTGATATCGAACAAAAGATACTGAATACAGTTAAAGCGTCGATAACTGAAGTACCTATTGACGAAATAACTAACCTCCTGGCACAATTTCTGTCAAAAGACGATCATTTTCTTAAGGAATACAAACATTATAGGGACAGAACAAACCATCCCAAACAGACGGACAAATCGTAATGACACCAACTGAGAACAAGTAACAATGTCGAATTCAAACAGTTTAAATTGAATAAATTTGAACATTCTTATCCAACTATGAACCTCTTTCTGCATATGTGTTTTACCCTTTTGCAGTAACAATTTGTGCTTCAACTATTTGAACAAACTCTCTGTTATAGACTATTTGTAAACTATCTGTACAAATTACTATTCTCTAAATTTGTACCATTCTCTAAATTTGTACCCCAGTTTGTATCCCTTAAAACTATCAATAGTTATAACAATTGGTTTTACACTTAATTTGTAATAAACTTTAGATAGAACAAAAAATTTTTTTATTTTCATTTTTCTAAATCTACCCATCCTAATCTTAGCTGATAGAGTATACATGTACATATGCAAAGATTTTCCATAGTTAGATATATGCACTTTTGTAAATGAAGAAATTATCAAAAAGTACCTCATATTTTGATGCATGTACAATGGGAATTGATATAACAAAGCTAACAAACGTAATATGCACAAAACAGTGTATAATAACACACTATAGGTTATATGTATTATGTAACAGACATGCACAATAAATTTAACACATAACGTTTACAGGTTCTTCAATTACTTGAGTCATGACATGTCAATTATACCAATTTTAACACTAACATTACTATCTAACACTAACTGAATATTTACTATTCAGACTAACAACATGCATGAAAAATATTTTCTGATCTCATCTGATAAAACTAGATGACAAAATATAAACAATTCATAATAACCAAAACATAGGTATATTCCAAATTCAAAAATTTCAGATAACAAAACTTCGCCAAATCCATAAATCAGTTTATTACTTTATGGACTGATTATTATAAAACATGACAATAACAAATAAAACATCATTTTTACACATGTAAATAATAACATGAAACCATCGTATGCATAAACTGATAGTTACCTTTACATGCATACCTCTATAGTAACAAATAACAACTATACATCTATCAACAACTAATATGATATAATCCACAAAGGAATTATTTGGGAGATTGAATATCAATGTGTCGTACCAGGCGAACCTTTAAAAAATAAAGCGCGTAGACAAATAACTTACTAAATTTATCCAATGATGACATAACCGTTAATGCGAATAAGGCAATTGGACATTTTTGCACATACCCATTACAAACTATAAGCGAGATCTGTAACCCTTAACAAATTTACAGACATGAAAAATAAGAACAATAACAGTGAACACTAACCGTCACAACTAACAAATCCAAAACCACTAGAAGTATGGACAAACAATTCGTGAGCGCATCAGAATAACTCCTGATTTTGGGAGACATCAAGGTACTAAAATATGTTCATCTTGCACAACAAAATATAACATGACCAAAAGAATCACACGTCACTAACATTTCTCGTTGATGTCAACCAACTTCTTGTTGACAAATCACCTCACTACCCTCGATTTCTTCGCCGAATTGCATAAGAACATTTCGAACAAATGATTTTATTTTTTCTTTCCAACCGGAAGAGATACTATGTACAACAGAACAATTACAATACCTAACATGATAATCTATTATAGAGAAAAAATTTAAACATAAACAACTAACAAAAAGAAATCAGGTAAGTCAGGTAAGTCGCCAGACATCAGGAGCGCCTACAACATCAGCACCGGGCCTACCCAAAAAGATTTTCATCCACTGGTTGTGGTACTGGAATAGATACTTTTGTGGTTGTTGATGTTAGCTCCTTGCTCTTTGGGCAGTGTCTGGGAATCGGCCTACTGACAAACAGTTACAAAGCAACACATTCCAAAAAGAAAAGAAAATACTTCAGAGAGAATAATGAGGAATTGACTTGTCATAGTATTCAGAAGACTTTCAAAAAACTCAAATCCCCGGAAAGATGGAGTCAATGTTGACTTCCAACAAAAGACTCAAAGACATTATTTGTTTAAATAAATAAAGACTGAAATACTCAACCCTGATTGGTTGAAAAAGGGGAAATATCTTTCCTTAAATGTTATCTGTTTTCCCTTCACAACTGTTCAGTCAACCCCGTTTGTCGGTACTAGTCACAGACCTGATATAAAAATAAAATATATTTCTCTCTCTCTCTACTCGGCTCTTGTTTAGTATAGAGATATACGTTAGTCTTTAGCATTGGGGCCCGTGCACTGTCTACTGAAGCTCAGATAGAAGAGTAACAGACTAGAGATCTAAAACTTTAGTTAGTCAGGTAAGCCTTAAGAGTATCCTATATTCTTGAGACAACCATAAGACAGTTCCAGAAGTAGTTTATAAAAAGGTAAGCACAGAACACGTCTTATTATTAAGTCTTTTAAGACAATCGAACATATATTTTTATGTTTGTCTGTTTCTTTGCTAAGAATCAGCATGTCGCCTAAAAAGCAATAAGTTTTTTTCAATCCTTTTAATGTGTAATGTAATCCATTGCCTTTTGAAATTCCGCAAGCATATCTGTAAGACCATAGAATCCATTTCAAACCGGAATGTGCTCGACATATAGCCATTTATTGTGTTAAAATTGCAGTGATTTGCTGTTACAGGGTTCACGTTCTGTTGACTATATGCATAATTGAGATCCAATTTTGATAAATATAGAGTGATTTGCGACCCGGAATCAATAATCTGCTTAGATATGGATTCGATTAATGTAACTATATGGGGCATTTGGCATTTATTTTGTGAATTGCCTTATTAAAATTTTTTGATTTGTGCAAATATTTCTGCAAGTTTTATAGATTGATTTTTTAACTGTGCCTAAGATTGGTGAAATAAAAATTTTGTCTCGAGAGTTTTTTATAGTTTTGTTATATTAAAATTTTGTTAGATAATTTATTAATTTTGTTAATTTAACAGGTATACGTCACCCTTTTTGATGTCGTGGTTGAAATTGTTTGCAAAAGTTTGATTTTGCTGCATTGTTTTTTTTTCTTTGGACTCAAGATATCGGGGTTGGAAAATGTAGGGCTATTTTTTCTTTTTACGCGTACTGTGTTGAGATATTTTTTAATTGTCGACAATTTTGAGATGAGGCTTGTGTGACCGCAAGTTCTATTTGTTCAACGATATCAACCGATGAGCGGTTTGAAGCCATCAAAAACAACTATGAATGCAGCAGCTAATATATGCCAAAATTTTCTTGTTACTGGTGTTCGGACATTGCCCTCGATGTGTACTGATTCATAAAAAAATGTCTTTGGCTGCGGTTTGTTCACGCTTACCCATTTCGCGTAAGGATTACTACTAAACACTCGCGCCGCGATTGACTCAATCAAAATGCTGCTTGCACTTCCTGAACCAACCAATAGAGTAGTTGACATATTTCCAGTTTTGATGGGCATGTTGAGAGGTTCGACTTTCTCGAGAACATCCTTTCTTTGGCCATGTTGTCTTTGACCATGTTGACCAAGTGTGATTATTTTACGATGATTGTAAGAAATTCACTGAATCCGCGGGGTGAGGTTCTTCCTCTTCTATGTTCACTGATTTGTTCTAGGGATATGAACTTTGGCGATATGATCTAATAAACCGAAGTTATTACAAATTTTACTTTTGGGAATGCACTTATCTCGATGTCCAGGAAAACGTGGTGCCCCACATTTATAGCAATGTAATGATTGTGGTTGAATGCCTTGGTTGTGGAAATTGTTTGAGAGAGATTAATTTGAAGAGAAAGTGATGGGAGGGTTTTGAGTTGCATTAACGCTTGCCGGAATGAGCGTCTTATTGTGAGCTTGGATTTGGTTTGAATTTCGCATCCCAAGTTCCAGTATAATAGCCAGTTCAAGGACTTTCCTTGGTTCCACTGTTTGTTTCAATAGCTCTTTTTGAATTTTAGGATCTATTAAATTGTTGATAAAAACATCTCGGATCGGTGTTTCTTCTTTTTTTTCGAAGTCAAAATATTTCGGTTCGTCTTTATAACAAATAATAACAAATAAAACATCATTTTTACACATGTAAATAATAACATGAAACTAATGCATGCATAAACTGATAGTTACCATTACATGCAAACCTCTATAGTAACAACTAACAACTATACATCTATTAACAACTAATATGATATAATCCACAAAGGAATTATTTGGGAGATTGAATATCAATGTGTCGTACCAGGCGAACCTTTAAAAAATAAAGCGCGTAGACAGATAACTCACTAAATTTATCCAATGATGACATACCCGTTAATGAGAATAAGGCGATTGGACATTTTTGCACATACCCATTACAAACTATAAGCGAGATCTGTAACCCGTAACAAATTTACAGACATGAAAAATGCGAACAATAACAGTGAACACTAATCATCACAACTAACAAATCCAAAACCAGTAGAAGTATGGACAAACAACTCGTAAGAATTGAGCGCATCAGAATAACTCCTGATTTTGGGAGACATCAAGGTACTAAAATATGTTCATCTTGCACAACAAAATATAACATGACCAAAAGAATCACACGTCACTAACATTTCTCGTTGATGTCAACCAACTTCTTGTTGACAAATCACCTCACTACCCTCGATTTCTTCGCCGAATTGCAAAAGAACATTTCGAACAAATAATTTTATTTTTTCTTTCCAACCGGAAGAGATACTATGTACAACAGAACAATTACAATACCTAACATGATAATCTATTATAGAGAAAAAATTTAAACATAAACAACTAACAAAAAGAAATCAGGTAAGTCAGGTAAGTCGCCAGACATCAGGAGCGCCTACAACATCAGCACCGGGCCTACCCGAAAAGATTTTCATCCACTGGTTGTGGTACTGGAATAGATACTTTTGTGGTTGTTGATGTTAGCTCCTTGCTCTTTGGGCAGTGTCTGGGAATCGGCCTACTGACAAACAGTTACAAAGCAACACATTCCAAAAAGAAAAGAAAATACTTCAGAGAAAATAATGAGGAATTGATATGTCATAGTATTCAGAAGACTTTCAAAAACTCAAAGCCCCGGAAAGATGGAGTCAATGTTGACTGCCAACAAAAGACTCAAAGACGTTATTTGTTTAAATAAATAAAGACTGAAATACTCAACCCTGATTGGTTGAAAAAAGGGAAATATCTTTCCTTAAATGTTTATCTGTTTTCCCTTCACAACTGTTCAGTCAACCCCGTTAGTCGGTACTAGTCACAGACCTGGTATAATAATAAAGTATATTTCTCTCTCTACTCGGCTCTTGTTCAGTATAGAGATATACGTTAGCCTTTAGCATTGGGGACCGTGCACTGTCTACTGAAGCTCAGATTGAAGAGTAACAGACTAGAGATCTAGAACCTTAGTTAGTCAGGTAAGCCTTAAGAGTATCCTATATTCTTGAGACAACCATAAGACAGTTCCAGAAGTGAAGTAGCTTATAAAAAGGTAAGCACAGAACACGTCTTATTATTAAGTCTTTTAAGACAATGGAACATATATTTTTATGTTTGTCTGATTCTTTGCTAAGAATCAGTATGTCACCTAAAAAGCAATAAGTTTTTTTCAATCCTTTTAATGTGTAATGTAATCCATTGCCTTTTGAAATTCCGCAGACATATCTATAAAACCATAGAATCCTTTTCAAAACCGGAATGTGCTCGACATATAGCCATTTATTTTGTTAAAATTGCAGTGATTTGCTGTTACAGGGTTCAAGTTCTGTTGACTATATGCATACTTGAGATCCAATATTGATAAATATAGAGTGATTTGCGACCCGGGATCAATAATCTGCTTAGATATGGATTCCATTAATGTAACTATATGGGGCATTTGGCATTTATTTTGTGAATTGCCTTATTAAAATTTATTGATTTGTGCAAGTTTTTCTGCAAGCATTATAGATTGATTTTTTAACTGTGCCTAAGATTGGTGAAAAAAAAAATTTGTCTCGACAGTTTGTAAGTTTTGTTATATTAAAATTTTGTTAGATAATTTATTAATTTTGTTAAATTAACGGGTATACGTCACGCTTTTTGATGTCGTGGTTGAAATTGTTTGCAAAAATTTGATTTTGCTGCATGGTTTTGTGTCTTTGGACTAAAGATATCGGGGTTGAAAAATGTAGGGCTATCTTTTCTTTTTACGCGTACTGTGTTGAGATATTTTTTACTTGTCTACAATTTTGAGATGAGGCTTGTGTGACCGCAAGTCCTATTCGTTCAACGATATCAACCGATGAGCGGTTTGAAGCCATCAAAAACAACTATGAATGCAGCAGCTAAACTATGCCAAACTTTTCTTGTTACTGGTGTTCGGACATTGCCCTCGATGTGTACTGATTCATAAAAAAATGTCTTTGGCTGCGGTTTGTTCTCGCTTACCCATTTCGCATAAGGATTACTACTAATCACTAGCGCCGCGATTGACTCATTTAAAATGCTGCTTGCACCTCCAGAACCAACCAATAAAGTAGTTGACATATTTCCAGTTTTGATAGGCATGTTAAGAGGTTCGACTTTCTCGAGAACATCCTTTTTTTGGCGACCATGTTGTCTTTGACCATGTTGACCAAGTGTGATTATTGTACGATGATTGTAAGAAATTCACTGAATCCGCGGGGTGAGGTTCTTCCTCTTCTGTGTTGACTGATTTTTTCTAGGGATATGAACTTTGGCGAAATGATCTAATAAACCGAAGTTATTACAAATTTTTTTTTTTGGGAATGCACTTATCTCGATGTCCAGGAAAACGTGGGGCCCCACATTTATAGCAATGTAATGATTGTGGTTGAATGCCTTGGTTGTGGAAATTGTTTGAGAGAGATTAATTTGAAGAGAAAGTGATGGGTGGGTTTTGAATTGCATTAACGCTTGCCGGAATGAGCGTCTTATTGTGAGCTTGGATTTGGTTTGAATTTCGCATCCCAAATTCCAGGTTAATAGCCAGTTCAAGGGCTTTCCTTGGTTCCACTGTTTGTTTCAATAGCTCTTTTTGAATATTAGGATCTAGTAAATTGTTGATAAAAACATCTCGGACCGGTATTTCTTCTTTTTTTCGAAGTCACAAAATTTCGGTTCGTCTTTATGTTTTCCGTAGAAATGCGCAACTGTTTCTCATCGAGGTTGTTTTCTTATGGAATAAACATGTCTATTGAATAATGTTTTTAGAGGTCAACTGAATGCGTCCTCCACAATCTCCCAAAAATTTGGGGTAGTGAGAGTGACTATCATGATGTGTGGGTTCTCGCTGTTAAGAGTTCTCCGCCCCTCCACAAAGATGCTAAATTAGATCAATGAGACTGTTTTTCGGTCTCCAAGTGGCCACGTTTTTCTCCACACATTATGTCTACTTCAATGAATCTTTGGTTTCGGTTGAGCCAATTCATCTTCCGGTGAGCGTTTCTGGCAATACGTTCCCGTTCCGATTGTACTGCAGACTCGGTGATAGTTTTTTTTCGTATATAGGATGTAGGGGTTTTCTACAATTTCTGGTTTAGGAACGAGAACTGTATCCAAGATGACGTTCTCCGCGGCTAGCAAGGCTCAATTTTAGTGTATCTTCCACTTTTTCATCAGAGAGCTGGATCGGGTGTACATTTATCTCAAAAAGTATCGATTCCAGGTCAGACTGTGTGTTTGCTGACAGCCCCTTGTACTTTACTTTCTTCCTGTAGACTTCGTTGCTCGAAGACACCCTTTCGAAATTATGGTTGGATCTTGCCAGGCGGAATGCTTACTTATCTTTGAGCTTAATTTTGCGGAGCGGAATCAAAAGAGATTCTGAAAACTAAATTTGAATTAACGAGACAAGATCCTGAACTGAAGTGGTTATCAACAAACTTGAAGAAAATGAACAGACATGTCTGATCACGCAGCGAGAAATGAAATAAATATGAACCAGCAATAAGTTAAAAGCGGGAAACTTGAAATATGTACTGATTAAAATAAAGATTGAAGGGCAACAAATTAAGAAATAAATTATTGCATCATATAAGATTTACTTCAATAAATTAAGATAACAGCCAACAGGTATCACACAGTGTAACGATTGACAATCTCAGGGTAGTTAATAACTACACAATCTATCTGCCCGTTGTGTACCAAGACTTCGTTCGGTTGTCCAAGGTAACGTTGAGTTCTCAATCACTTCTTACACCATTCTAATTATATAATTTTCCACAAAATTGGTATCATATGAGTTGATCTATAGCGGCTTTGTGAAATGGGGCTTTTTCCGATTAACGAACTCGTTGAATATGTCAGGTGCCTCGATGTTTATAATTGAAAACAGATCTGACTTGACCGCAATTACACTCAAATCGGCCGTCACTTCGTTTCCGCTAATTCGAACGTATCTTCTACCCCGACCGGTTCTTCATTCTCACGTACGGCATGTTTGACTATAAAAAAACTATTAGTAGCCGTAGAATTTCTTGTTTATGGATACATATCCACCGTTTATTCACTCTACAAGTTTAAACTTAGCATGAGTTTTGATGATTAGAGTTTGAGTAGACATTGCGCTGCAGTTTCCACAGAGCAAAAAATTGCGCCATGGGCAGGAATCATTTTCTTTCTACTGTAGAAACATTCACCAACATATGGGTGAGAACTTTTGGATAGTAGAGTGCGGTGCAAGATCTTCAATAAGTATAGTGTGCCGTCGAAGAAATTGAAATCTACTTTTTTGGGCTTTTTTCCAGTACGAATTTGTTTTTTGTGCCTCGTCTCATCTTTGTTACATTTCTTCAATTTTTTCAGAGAAATCAAAATCGTGTTTGTTCGCGAGAATGTAGAGGAGGAAGAGAGGGTCATGGAACTCGAGGTAGAACAATTGTAGCTTGAGGCGTTCAAGTTTTTCTTTGTAAGTCTTATCTGATGGGTAGTTCATAATACACAAGGTAGCTTTAATCTGGCATTTTTAGCGCTTTCTTGTTCCCCGTACTGGCGTACCAAAGTTGAGATGCGTCGTCGACGACAGGTTAAACGTATCCAGTCTAGGTTCTCGGTTTTGTTTTCTAACTTTCGATTGATGATGTAATACGTTTTAAGAAATCGAGCGCTCGCCAAGCTTTGTTGAGTTGAGTGTAAAAATTCAAACTCCACGTCAGGTTTTTGTTCATCAGAACATTAGAGTCTCGATAGTTTTTAGCTGAGGGTAGAGCTGTTCTTTTGAGGCTACCTTAAAAACTTCGTCGGAGACTCCGCCTACTTTATTTTTGGCATTGAAATTCATGTCATTTTCGGTGTTCCATTTGCAGTTTGATTAATGTCAAGTTGTAGGTGTGCTGCTGATTTTATTTTAAATAGAAGAAGTCTGCATATGCACAAGGAGTTGTGAGGGTAACTACATTACATAGGTAGTTGACATAAACGATAGGAAATTGGCGACTGAAATGTTTGGAGCTGAGGCGTCACTTATCTTTCTGCGTTGAAGCCTATGCGACAAGTAACCAACAATCATGTTAATTAGTTTTCCTCCTAGTCTGCGCATGGTCAATTTTTCGACAAAATTTTGATGACAAACTCAATCAAAAACTTTTCGGAAGTCGAGATACAGGACATGTAATTCGCCATTATGCTGAGAATCACAATTACTAGGACGTTCGTCAACATAAAAGAGGAGATATAGAACTGCCGGGTGGTTCTTTCAAAAACCAAACTGTGCCTTGCCTAAGTTTGTGGACAGGAAATTGTATATTTTGTTGAACACAACTCTTTCAAAAGACTTTGGTTATGTTGCACAGCAGGCTGATTGGTCGATGCTGTCAACGTCAGATTTATCTCCATTCTTGAAGATTGGACTGAGATCGCATGTCTCCCACAGTTGTGGATTTTTGTTTATACAAGTTTGAAAAATTAGCGTTAAGGACTTTGACAGACATGGAAGATTTTTCAAGATTGTTGCCGATGATGTCATCAGGTCCAGAGGCCTTGGTTACGTCTAGGGAGATAACGACGGATTCGATATCCTTTTTGTAGATTCTATGAGTATTCAATTGAGCAGCATCAGCTTCTGAGTCTGGTGACTTTGAGTAAAGATACTTTCAAAGAAATTCTTAAACATTTCACATTTATTTCTATCATCTGCAGTTGTTTCGCCTTTGTATTGCATTGTGTATTGTCAGAGCGGTATCCATTCTGTATTGTCAGAGCGGTATCACATTGGCCGGTAATTTTCCAGTTCTCTTCATTGGTTAGACGGTATGTCGCCAGAGATGAAGATCCAGGCCATTTGCCTTACAAGCCTCCTCAACAATTAATGACATCGTGGATCCAGAACCAATGTGAGCCTTCAGTTGAGCTCCGTTCACCTTCGAGTTCATTAAAGATTCCAGAGTGAATTGTCCAATAGTAGCGCACATGAGGACGGTTGACAAATACGCCTATTCTTCCACCAGTTCTTCCAATTTTATAGTTATATTTGTTGACCGAGTGACAACAGCCCAATGAACAACTTTCCCAGTGAACAATTCAGTCAAGATGCATTTGCCACAGGGCTTTTGAATCTCTGAAGTGGCTTCTGGCCGCGATACGATCGCTGGGTTAGCTAGGAATCCTTTGCTTTGCCACATTGACCATTATCACTTTGTGCCATAATACTGCCACACTACTCGGAGGGGTATCTGTATAGGTGGATCCGGATGCTACAAACGAACGGGAATTCAGTAGACATTTCAATTGCAGAAGCCAGGTTTTGCATCTGTCAGGTGATGCCTCTGTGTCCATCAGCTCCATTAATCATGCCTTGATAATTTTTGATCTCAAACCTAAGCCGTCATGCTCTTATATGTCCCACAATTGCTTTTTTCAACCTGTAGTGTTAATATCTTGAAGAAATCCGGTATTGATTTCTCGTCGAGTTGCCTACGGGAGAACACTTGATCGCAAAAATGAATGACCCGAGTTGGTTCTTGGAACTGATTATGCATCATTGTCATTGTGCCAGCAAATTTTGTAGATGCGGATTATTTCCGGGCGAGTGTACGATCGGATGAAAGTTATTTGATGTCCATTGACAGTGTTTTCATTGATTTTTAGTCCATCTGTGAAGCATTGTTTTCAACATGACCATTGTTCGGACAAGGGATTTATCTGAAGTTGAGGCGGGCGAAACTTCAAGCCTCTGTAAAATTTTGTCTCCTCTCGGGAAAAACAAATTAAGCGTCATAACTCTACTCAAACACAAAGAATATTAAGGCAACATAATATGAGCAACACAAACAAATACTAAACACATGGCAGATGAGATTTTTGTTTTTTTTTCAAAAATTCGAACGTTTTTGGAGCACAGTATTACACCAATATGCAATTTCAAATAAGTCTTTCTGTTAACGAGAATTTAAAGGAGGATTTTTGTTTTGTAATAAAGCTTAACTTTTGCGTTCAAAAATTCTGGCCTGCACTTACAACTTTAAGGTCAATTCCCTGCTCTAATGGGAGAAAAATACATTTTAAGTTTTGCCAACAGCCTAAATAGAAAATTCTGGAGGAACATAGTTTCTGCGCTTACTTCTTTAGTTTCAATTGCAGGCATTCATACACGTCCAGCGTATTCAATTGTGGCTTGCGCCTATTAATGAATACAGCATAGATTGTTATAAGTTTTTTTTGCACCCTAGCACTGATCTATTATCTTATTATTGAAAACTATCAGCCTGTCACAGCATTCCACATCTTGACCAACTGGTTAATGAACTTTCTGATATTCCAGTTTTAGCGTGGTCAAATGTAGACAAATTTGTCCGAAAAAGGTAGGATTGCATCAAACATAACTCAGATTGTAGACCACATGAGGTAAAGGATTACTATCAAAACTTGATTTCAGGAACGGAAAGCAAGTTTAAAGTTTATGCGTGAAAAAGATCGTTATTAATGTTTTTACCTCGTTACCGCAGAAAACATAATGATTTTATCATCTCTCGCTGGCGATTTGTGTCCTATTAGCTGCAAATTTGCCATCATTCTCAAATTTCTGCTGAGATAAAATTTATTGTAAAGCGTCATGGTTTATTCTGGACGTCCAGCATTTAGGATTTGTTTTTTAAACAACTATTATTTTTTTTCTTTAGAAGTGTTTCATGTTTTTGCCATTATCTGGTGCTCCTAAAA
>NC_134482.1:18088924-18107424 GCF_964194025.1 Convolutriloba macropyga
TTGGGGGGGTTTCTCTCAAGCACTTTAAATCTCGAGAATACTGATGAGAAAATTCTAAGTCTGAGACTTTATTTATTTATGAAGATGTAGTATTCAAACGTTTTGATACAGAGTTAGAATTGTTGATTGGAATACAGAAGTTTCGACATATGAGAAGATGAAAAGTTAATTAAGAGAAAGGCAGCTCAATTATATGATGTTTACTTTTTTTGTTGTCTTTGGTATCAGTGCTATCAATGGTTAATTAATCTTAGGTCAATTGTCAATACTTTCTTAGTCTCTTTGAAATTTTTTCATTGTTATTTTCTACCGCACGGGTCCCTGTTTGCTAAACTAACATATTTCAGATTTACCTGGCCTTTGAATCCCGTCAAGAACAAACATTCCTTGACGTTCATGATGAAAGTTCTTTGAAGATTCCCATTAAAGTTTATAATGCTTCCTTTTTATTGTTAAAATGTGGTTTTCTCTTAGTAACCATCTCTTTTTGTTCACCCTTTTATTGTAAAAACTCCGAATAGCGTGTTCAATATTTATTTTATGAGCATGTCATACATTAAGTTCTATGTTTTACTACACTGCCTCCCTAGAGAAAATTGGAGTGTTCCAGTCACTCACAAGCAAGAGTTTCAAAGGTCCACTCTGCTTTTTCAATCTCGTACTTGTCAAAAATATTACGGGCCTCCCCGTCTTCCATAGTTTTTTTCGCCTGAAGAATAATTTTGAAAATTTCCTCCTACCGCTCTTGCCCTGATGACAAAGCATTAACAACATTTTGAAATGTTTCTGGATAGTGCTGGTTGTGGCCACTGTTGCAGGAATAGAATCTCATAAAAATTTGGAGGTCGACAGAACGGGCTCTGCGCGTTGATCGCCTCCAGCCACCACTGGATGACCTTCTTTGAGGTCTAGTCTCTGTTCTTACCCTACTCCTTAGCTTTCTGATATCCAGCTCGGCATTCTCCAACTTCTTAACTAAACACTCCCGCTCATTCATCAGAGCGACACCTTCTCTTGTCTTTGTTTCGGCTACAATCGTAACCCCCTCCAAATCTGTCTTCAAAAATTCAACCTGCCTCCTGCAGAACTCCCGCTGATTCCCAGAGTATTCAAGCAGTCCTTTGGTCTCAAAAAATTGTTCTCACTTAACCTTTGACCTTCACGTTTTAACTGCCAAAGCTTCTTCTCTTCAAGCCAAACCCCGGAAGTTCACAATATTTTGTTGTCAATCTTCTTTTGCTGTTTCTCTATTCTCTGACTCACCTCATTCAACTCCATAACATTAATTGTTGCTCTATCCACTATATTGGGCGGTTGCAGCTGCGTCAACGGCACCACGTATTTTTTATTTGAGGTTACTCCAACAATCCGATACACTTGGTGCCTGACTATCGACCTGACTTCGAAAAACTTGGTCAAATAGAAGCAGTAATCACCAATTTTTGGATCTGCCATTACTACATATCAAACACTTAAGTTAATCTAATGTGTCAATCTCTTTTCCTGTCATATCTGGTACTGATTTATCTTTTATAACTACAATGTTTGTATTGCAATCATACCGTTCAACTGTTTTTTTTCTCGTCAATTTTTTTCCATAGAACGTTGTTTTAGATGATGAAAATAACCTGGTTCCCCCATCGAGCTACTGGGTTGCAGTGCAATTACCGGATTGGTGCCACTGCGTAGCATATCGATTGAAAAAAGGAACACGTACCAAACAAAATATGATTTCAGATCCAATAAAAATAGTCATCAAACTGATTGTTATATTACTGGCCACATGCCAAATTTGTTTCACTTCTATACACAAGTATTCAAAAATTTGCCGTTCATGCCACTGGTGATTGTTTTTTAAGTTCGTGTTGAAAAACTGTAGGATCTCATGTTCATATAAACCTCCTTGTTCCAGGAAAACTTCTTCTTGTTATCGTTTTTCTCGAATGACTTAATATTTGGGCCGTCGTGAGTTCCAAGTCTTTGTCATTAAAAAACCCTTCCATTTTTGCAGAAGTCGACCAATTGACGTTAACTCTGTAATTAAGCATATCATTGGGTTTATCAATCAGTTGTATTCATTGGCCATATGTTATCCATGAACCGTTCTGCAATTCAAGAGCGTTCGGGTACATGAGGTTGCAATTAATTAGTGCGAATATTTTATTATAGAACACTCTAGAAATAGGATTCATGTACCTAATTCTTTCTGAACGGTTGTCAGAAAACACCCTATTTGGTACTTGCTCGGCACAAAGCGGGTTTTTGACTATATGTACGATAAATTTAGCGCACCTATGGACACAAAATACTCATTCGGCTCTTTCTGCGTGTATACCCAGAGCGTTTTGTTGATTTAGGAAAATTTGGTGTGAGTTTTCGTTAATTGGTGTCGTTAAAATCATAGCTCTGGGCAGTTTTCTGTGTATTAATATAATAACTTTATTTGTTCCAGAATTTCAAACATACCTCAAAATTCCCACACAAAAAATTGGTCGAGTTTTATGTCTAAGTTTTATGTTTAAGTATGTCTCAGATATCTCTGTTTGTTCTTAGACCGTCAACTTTTCGTTTATGTAAAACAAATTTCTGTGGTTCGTTTTGAAAAGCTGAAAAATGTCTATATTTTTTTATTGTGTTTCAGCTGAACAACTAAATTTCTTTTTCTTTCTAATTTGCTCGCCAAGTACTTTTTGCTTCCAGTGCGGAATAATTTTAGTGATATCGAGTCTGAAAATTTAACTATCCTTAAGATATTTGGCTTTTGTCTTGGTCGAACAGCTATTGTACTGAATCTATTTCAAATGTGTCTCCTTGATATAACAATGTCTGCTCCTGTTTCAGAGTGTCTTAAGATATAACCATGCTCCTTCATTTGCTTCTCTAGTTTCAATGAACAAATTCCCTATGAAAAATTCAGCATTAATCCACTCAGCATTTAACGTTCAGCTTTTATGTTTATGATACCTTTCTGTGTATCACTTTTTGGATTGATCCAATACACGGGGTAGACATAATTCACTTCTTTCACATCTCCGCCTTTCATGAAAGATTTTGATATCCTCCGAACAAACTCTACGTCAACTCGGCCAACATTCATCTCATTAAGAACTTCTTCAGGAGCCTTGAATTTGAAGTCATTAAAACCCAGTAACCGCAATAAATTTTGGCAGGTTGATTCTTCTATTGGATAAAATATTGGAATTATTTGTGATTTTTCGATTAAGTAATTTGCGTCGTTATACAAACCACTTTTTTCAGCACAGTTACCGTATATGCAGCCCTGTACATGTAGTATTTTAGTTTACTCATGCTGCTCTCAACGCAGTGGAGTCCTTCTTTGTTTACCTGCTCCTCATTTATTCATTACCTGCTCCACGATTCGCATTTCGTCCGTTCCGTCATGGCACATTTTTTGCGTCTGGAGAATGTTGTCAAAACATACCCCACAATCTCTTAGGATTGTGAAAAACCTAAATTGCTAAGCAATTGGAGAAATTTCCAGTTCAGCTGCACGTTCCAGTATAGGTTCCACCCCCTCGGTATTTTGTCGTATCACCTTCTTAACAAAATACGTCATTATCAAATTTTTCATCTGAATCGTCATCCTTGAATTAAAAATAGTCATTGAGTTTCTGTGGTCTTGTTATCCGAAGCACTTCTTGTTTGATATCGTCGTTTAATAACATTTTGCGAAATAGAAGCCGTGCTTCTTTTGGAAAATTACCGCCTTCAATTGTTTCGGATGCTGCCACAGGGCTATACCGCTTCTGCTGTGTGGCTACTTTGGCCGCATGTGTCGTTGTGCTTCTGCTCTTGTTGTTTGTGTTAGTATTTGTTGATTCTCTTTTACTCCCACCTATTGGTGTTTCAAACAATTCCTCCTTGATTGTCTCATTGTGAGTTTCAGTCCCAGGTTTAATTTGACTATTATTCCCTTCAGGATTAACTTCTTATCTTTCTGTGTCACTCAATTTTGAAGTGACTTCTTCAATTTCCATCAAAAACGTATTGTCCTCCGTATTGTCATTTTGTGGTGTTCTCGGTTCATTCTTCGACTTCTTAGGTTCTTTTTATCACTTTTTTGCACTTCCGCAGTTAAAACGTATAAGTCGATCGTAGTGGACCTTTTGTTGTTTTTTCGTTTTAACAACTCCAAAAACAAAGTTTAGATTGTTGATTTTTTTCACGTAATATCTGCGATATACTGTAAAAAGATTTAATTCTTTTGTCTGACCAGTTTTTCATTGTGGGTTTGATCACCATTACTAAATCAGCTACTTCATACTGTGGTCCAAATGTGCTACGGTCATAGTAGTTTTTTTGTCTTTGTTTTTTTGTCCAGTTCATGGCACGTTTGTATTTGTCTTTCAAGCAACCAAGAGAATCACTCAAAGTTGGATAGGTTTTGGTTTGTATTGTTTGATACATGCAATCAATCGGCAGCGCGCTTGATTGTCCAAAAAGGAGTTAAAAGGGGCTGTGCTTTATAACAGAGTGAATTGATGATCTGTACGCCATCATTACTAGCGGAAGTTAGTCGCCCCAGATCTTGTGATATTCACCCACATTTTTTGCAAAACTCTCATCTTTTGTGCAAATGGTGCGCTCTATCATTGCGTTTCCTTGAGGATGATAAGCTGTTCTTGATGGCATGTTAATTCCCAGCTCTTTACACATGTTCTTGAAATGATTCGACATAAAATTACTGCCCTTGTCGCTATGAAGATTTGCAAACAAACCTTGAAACCCATACGTTTACAAAGGCCCTAGCTACCGTTGAAGCTTCTTGGTTGCTCATGGGAATTGCTTCATACAATTTTGAAAACTGATCTCCAATTAACAGAATGTATTTGTTTCCGCTGGACTCGGGTAAAGGTCCCATAATGTCTAAGGCAACTTGCCAGAACGGGTGACTTGGTTTCCACTTTGTCAGGTTGTGCATGTGTTTCTGGTGTGGTGACTTCTTTTGACAGCATACTTCGCAAGAACTTACCCACTCGTGAACATCTTTTCTCATCCGGGGCCAGTAGAATCGTTCTATAACTCGGTCAAATATCTTAGCCATACCAAAATGCTCGCAATATTCATGAGGGAAAGGTATAAATTTGTTTCGAAGTGATCTCTGATTGACTATTTGTGTTAAGTTGTTAAACTTGTCAATACGATTCTGAGTCCTAATTAGATCATTCGTAAGTTTTTGAAATCAGTCCAAAGTTTTCACAGTGCCCTAGAGGCTCCTGCCAGGTTTTTTCTTTGAGGGTATTTCCCGTTCTCAATCTAGTTTTTTAGTAAAATGAGGTCGACTGCGTTTTCTGATTCTCAATTAGTTGTTCAACCAATTTCCCTAGACCAATGGATAAGATATTTTTGTCTTCCGTATTTACTTGGTTCACTTGGTTGCAGTCTTTGACTTGGTCTTCAGTCTGTGGAACTCTCGACAGACAGTCTGCATGAGGGACCTTCCTTCCCGCTCCGTGTTTGATTTCAAAATCAAACTGTTCAAACTGTTTTATCCAATTGGCCAATAATCCGTCTGGTTCTTTAAATCTATATAACCACGTGAGGGCCCTATGTTTGGCAGCAATTGAAATCTTTTGTCACAAAAATTGAATTTTGAAGTGTTGAGTGAAATAAACTGTTGCGGAAAAGTTTTCGTTTTGTCGCAGAATAGTTTTATTGACTTTTGCTGAGCGTTCTGCTTGCGTATGCAATAACCCTTTCACCCATTGTTGTCTTTGGGGAAAAAATGTGCCAATGCCAAACATATAGGCGGCGGTGGTTAACCTAGAGCAATCCGTGTCATTTGGATGACACAAAATTGCTGCTTTCTGTACTGCTTGTTTTATTTGTTCAACTGCAGGTTCTCACTCTTTGCTCCAAGAAACACGTTCTTTTTTTATAGCTTATAAAACGGCCCCGCTATTTCTCCAAAATCTTGTATGAATCTTCTGTAAAAACCAGCTAGTTCTAATATAATTCTCAATTCTTTTATTTTTCGTGGACTTTTCAATTCACTAACTGCCGCTACTTTCTCCGGATCCACTTCTACGCCTTTATTTGGTACAATGTGTCCCAGAAACTGATTTTTTTTCTGAAAAAAATTTGAGCCCTGTGTTTTCAATTCAGTGTCTTTAAGTCGTCCAAGAACAAGATCTAGACGGTTGAGATGCTCCTCAAAGGATCTACCAAAAATGACTATGTCATCCAGGTATACTCAAACCACTTCATAGGAGAGTCCCGCCATGATTAATTCCATTAAATTTTGGAAAGCTCCTGGCGCTGACGCCAAAACCATGGGTAACTTCTACCACTTGTAGAGTCCCATTGGAGATACAAAACAAAAGCTGTCACGTTCTGTGACTCTTCATCCAGCGCAATTTGAAAATATCCAGATGTCAAATTGGTATTGGAAAAAACACAATTTCCGTCTAAAGAGTCAATAACGTCATGTATTCTTGGTAGCGGCTAACTGTTTTTTTTTTCGGTTTGTTTGTTCCAACCTCTGTAATCTACAACCTGCCTGTAGCTGCCATCTTCCTTTTTCACCAATATTGATGGTGCTGCTCAATACAAATTGGTGGGTTCAATTAATTTTTCAACCTATAGATCTTCGACTGTTTTTTCATTGCTTTACTTTTATCAAAGCTCATACTGCAATAACTTTTTGTGAACGGCTGTGCATCTTTGTAGACTTTGATTTGGTGTTTAAGTTGGCCACAATATCCTAAATCATTCAAGTTCCTGTACTTTTTCTTTCTGCTGGTTATTTAGATTAATATCTATCAAATTTGCGTGTTTTTCCCAATTTGAAATGTTTCCAAGGTTTTGGCTTTTTTGATTTGTAAAAACTCCATTTACAACTAAGTTCTGTTTGTTGTCAAACTAAGTTCCTACTTTATTGCTATTATACACGGTCACTGATGCGTCTGTTAAATTTAGGACTTTTTTCAAACTAGAAACATCTTTCATTGATATCATACAGGCGGCCAAAAGCAAACCGTCTTTAGCTCAAAATCTTCAATTGCTTCCACTAATCCTTCCATTCCTTGATTTTTTTCTCCGTTTTCGTCAGCTAATCTAATTCTCATCAGATTTTCGTTTTCACTCTGTATATATGTGTTTTGTCCCGAAACTGCAAAAATTTGAACACCTAGCGTTTTTTCTGTGGAAAACGGCATTGAACTTTTAAGGTGACTGCTATATTAATTCTCTTCGTGTAAGTTCAATACACATTTATTGTTTTCCAGGAAATCAGTTCTCAGCAAACATTCTATACCTTCTTCTGCCGTTAAAAATATTCTTGTTCAACCTCCGGAAGTCTTGATTGCATCTGTACCAACAGCGTTACTCTTCCTATTATCTTGACATTTGATTTGTTTGGTGCTAACACTCGCTTTGTGTATGTTCAAACAATTCGCCGTTTGCCTGGTTTTTCGTATGCGGACCAGTTCACAAGCGATATACTACTTCCACTGTCTATGAATTCAACGCATCTGTTTCCATGGAGTATGATTTCTGCGTTCGGACCTTTAATTGTTTTTGTCGAACAAATTCTAATGACATTATAGTTCTCGGCGGTTTTCTTTTTGAAAAAGCAGATTCTTTTCAAATGTTGGGAAGTTCTACATTGCAATCAATTTCGACGATTCCTCGGAATGTGTCCCTCCTGACCACAGGCTCTGCACTTGAAAACCTGCCTGTTGTTCTTTCTAGACGGTTCATCTCTTCCGAAAGATATGTCTCAATGACTAAGTCCTGGTGTTGGAAATAGCATCCGAACCTTTAACCCACGATCTTGTTGCTGTCCTCTATCACGTCACTTGTCACCCCACCGTCCCCGGGAACTACTTCGGTCCCTAGATTGGTTTCGACGATTTTATCGCTGCTTGTCATCTCCTGAGAATTATGTCATAAGCATGGTGACGGCCTCCACTAAGTCGTTTGTTTCATCCCTTCTAACTACCGTAACTATCAGTGTTTGCTCATTCTCTTCTATTCTTATTACGGCTTCCCGATGCAGTGATTGTTCCAAAACTGTTTCAATTTTCGTATCCTTGTCGCCTATTTGCTTTCTGAGATCTAACCTCATCTGACTATGGTTGATTCCTTCTAGGAATCCTCTCAAAACCAGATGGTCTCTAATGCCCTGCGACTCCGTTGTGTAAGTTTTCAAAGCAAACTGCTTTAAATCTCCCAGAAAATCTGTCAGTTCTCCTCCTGGTTGCTTTGCGCAGCGAGCTAGCCTTCCCCAGAAAACGACTGGTTTTTCGCTGTAGTGTTCTCGAAAAACTTTAGACCATTCACCATAAGTTTCTCTTGCAGCTTGCGGTAGAGTGCGATAGAATTCTATGGCAGAGTTTGGTAGCCTAAGTGCTAAGTATTTCGGTCATTCACCAATTTCGCGGACCGGATGTCCTTCACTTCTTTTCCCTTTTTGTTGTTCCACGAATAGCTCAAAATGCATCACGTAGCTTTCCAAGTCGTTTGAATTGGGGTCATTCTAGGGGTCGAGCCCGTTGCCATTTTACTGTTCCGCTACTTGTAACATACCACTTTTAAAACTTTGTTTAGTTGTTGAAAAGAATAGTTTCTATAAAATAATTACCAAGTATGTCGTCACTCGAAGGTGTTTTCTCTTTTTGTGTTTGAATTTTCATAACACTTTCTTTATTTTACTGATCAAGACTTTTGATTATAAAACTAACGCTTATATTGATATTGTATTTCCTTTTTTTTATATTTTTTTCCTTAAATTCAAAGAAGTTTAGTTTATAGTCTTATAGATGAATGTCCCGCCTAATTTCCATTTGTTATTTTGTTATGAGTTTAGTTGAACTCCAATTTGTCCTTTTTTATTGATGTTTATGAAATTATTTCTCTTAATACGACAAGCATGATATTAGGTGCTTTACTAGAAGTCAATTTAGCAACTAAGATCGAAAGAAAAAACTATTCTTAGACTAAGAAGACGAACGCAGTGGCGATCAGTTTCAATCATCAACGACAACAACTAGAGAACTCTTTAATTCTACCCACTTAGTGTGATGCGCTCTTTTCACACAAGGAATATTCTTTCTTCACCAACGAGTAAAAGTTAGCCCCACGCGAGTAAATTCTCACTTGTGAAAACTGATTTCCTGCGACTGATTCAGCTGTGACTTCTACAACCGACTCCCACAAAATTTGGTGGAAATTGGTGGAAATTGGTGATTTGTTATCCCCAACCTTGTGTTTTGTTCATTTATCTCAAAATTAATTCGATTCTCGAGTTCTCGTTTTAAAGTGCTTTTTATTTGCATGTTTCTACCGACAAACTTGTTTAAGTTTTCAAAATGTCAGTTTTATTTAAAAAGTTCTGTTGCCAGTGCACTGAATTCTTTTACGACTTGGGTTAGGGGGTTTTTATAAAGTCTAAGAGTTTAATTTCATTTTGAAGATGTAATATTCAAACGTTTTAATACACAGATAGACTTATTGATTGGAAAACAAGAAGTCTCAAAAGATGAAAAAATTAAAAATTATTTAGAGAAAGGCAGCTCAATTATATGGGGTTTAGTTTTTTGTGGTCTTTGGTTGCGGTTCAGCAATGGTTGATTAATCTTAATTCATATGTCACCACTTTCTTTAATCTCTTTGAGATTTTCTCATAGTTGTCTTCTACCGCACGGGTTCCTGTTTGCTAAACTAACATATAACAGGTTTACCTGCCCGAAGAATCCCATCAAGAAAAAACATTCTTTGACGTGTTTTTTCAATGGTTGATGATACGAATTATTATTTATAATGCTTTCTTTGTATGGTTAAAATCTGGTTTACTCCTAGTAACCATCTATTTTTTGTTCTCGTTTTTTTTGTTAAAAATTCGATTAGTGCGTTTAGTGAGTTTTTTGCGAACATGTCTTACATTAAGTTCTATGGTTTACTATATTTAAAAGCACAGGGCGTTAAAAACCCAGTTATGGCGGATGAGCGGTGTGTTGGCCGTTCAAGTTTGTTTGGGAATTCAAATCTAAAACTAAGCGTAAGCAGCCCTACCCGAGATATAATAACAGTCCAACATGGCCACGATAATCATGAAAAACCCATCCCAAGCCTCCCAAGTCATCTACAGTAATCAGATAACGTTGATTTCATCTCTAGTACCCAGGAGGAAGCAGATGAAATCATCAAAGTTTCAACAGATGTACTTGCCAGATACAACCTATGCGTTAATCATCAAAAGACAGAGATGTTTGAGTACCACAAAGATACAGATCTACGCAAGATCAAGAAACTGGTACCATTCTTGATTAGGGAGCTGAAATCAGTCGGCGTAAACATCTAGCGCAACTCGCCATGTCTAAGTTCAGAAGAATTTGGAAAAACAAGTTCATAAACGTGAAAACCAAAATGTGCATTTACAACGTCTACGTTAAATCCATCCTACTATACAACTGGTCAACTTGATGTAGCAATGGCACGATAGCCAAGGGATTAGATTCCTTCCACAGAAGACAACTCAGAGCCTGCATAGACATACACTACCCAAAAACTATCAATAACGAGAAGCTGTATTATATGACAAGACAACCCCCCTTTCACAACACATTGCAAAACGAAGAACAGCCCATGTTGATCACATGTTACGCCGCAACCATCCCATACGAGATATCCTGTACCACATACATTCCCTTCCTCCCAAAGGCCGAGCCAAGGCGAATATCCTGAAGTCGTAAGAATCTGATCTGGAGTCAAATAATATTCACAGATGGACAACGAGAGCTTTTGCAAAGAGGCTGTGAATACGGCCCTTGTTGCAAACTCAACTTTTTGACAGGTTGTTAAAAAATGTCTTCTGCACATTTCCCAGGTCATAAAATTTGGTGGTTTAAGCTCCAGTTGAACGTAAATTTCGTTATTTTTCCCTTAAAATTGTGCGCAAGAATGTCCCTAGCAATCGGTACAGAGCATAAAGTCTTTCAGTTCTTGGAACTGATCCACCTGTTTAAGTCAAGTTTTTTGAACTTTCGAAAATCTTTGCTTTTCAACTTTCGAAACGTCGCAAAATTTTTCATTTCTAAAATTTTTGAGGAACTGCTTTCCGTCATTAGCGTGATTTTCCCCTTTTTTGCATATATCAAATAATTTTCGTAGCTTTTCCCCGTTGAAACACAAGAAAATTATAGTGCAGGGCACTGTGCATGGGCTTTTCCGTTACACGAACAATTGGAAAAGTTTTGATCGCACACATAGAACAAATCAGGATATATGATTGAAAACTTATCTGATATACCATGAAACTTGGACTGCGAAAAAAGTAAACGGAACTCTTGAAACATACGTGGTAAGGAGCCTGAATTACCGCAAAAAGTATGCAATTGGCAAAAAAAAGAGGAAATACAGACAATTGGCGAAAAATAGAGGAAATCCCCACTTTTTTTTAATGCAACACAGAGGCAATTTATGCGTGCTATTGAAAGAAAAACTACTGAAGATATCTCGGTTAAATATTTTTTGACTAAGAAAATGAAAACTTGCTCGCCTTCGCTAAAGTCGAGTTTCGAAAAATCTGAAATGGTTGATGAAATTTGTAGTGGATGTGAGTGCACATATGTCAGTCAGACTTGCCGTTATGTTACCACGAGGATGACCTGAGCACAAGAAACTTGATTCAACGGTCGGGTACCACCTTAGCAACTGCTGTGGTTTATTAAAGGCTTTTAATTTGCAGATCAAAGACCAGTGCGGAGACACTGAGTTCAATTAAAGCAGCAACGGAAACCAACGCCCACAACTAAACTCAAAATCGAGCATGTGCAAACGAATCTTGCTCTAGCACTCCAACAAGACCAATCAGAGCATGAACTTCGACTCTTCCAAGATGGCAAGTTTACTGACATACAACGCTATCTGAAGTCTGTCACCAAGTCATGTTCTGGGCCCGCCGAAATCTTACTGAATCACCGAACAGCTTCTACTGACGTTGCTAAAGCCGACCTGTTTAACGACTACTTCCAGTCAGTGTTCACACAGATGCCTTACAGAGTCAAAACAGACATCAAGAACGTTGTAATTCAGTTGAGCCTCGTCTACTTCACCACCGAAGAAATCCAGAGCTCACTGCTGCAACTTGATGTAAATAAAGCCAAAGGACCAGACAGGATAGGGAATGCGCTCTTAAAAAACCTCCACAAGTCATTGCCAAAATCGCTTTGTCTACTCTTCAATTTAATAGCTTGCGAAGCTCATTTCCCAACTAAATGGAAAGTAGCTGATATTGTACCAATCTATAAAGATAGTGACAATCAGGACGCATCTAACTACAGACCAATCAGCCTTCTGTCTGCAGTGTCGAAATTGCTAGAAAAGCTCATCTCCAACAAACTGATTCCAGTAGTCTACTCAACCTTAAATCCCGCACAGCATGTTTTTTGGCCCTAAACGATCGACCACAACAAATCTAATAGAGTACTTGCATGAGATCTTCAGCTGCCTGGACTCCAACCCTTCCTACCTCACGACCTTTTATATCGATTTCCAGAAGGCATTCGACAAAGTCTCTCACGGTCTACTTTTAGACAAACTATCGGCGCTTGGTATCGGAGGAAACTGCCTAAGTCTGCTTCGAAGCTATCTGTCAAATCGGAAACAAACAGTGCGAATAAATAGTACAACCTCAAAAGAACTTGATGTCTTTAGCGGCGTCCCCCAAGGTTCCATTCTAGGCCCGCTGTTCTTCCTAGTCTTCATAAACGATTTGCCGTCCTGTGTTATTTCAAAGACTTTTGGCTATGCGGATGATTACAAAATTGTAGGGACCAATCCTGTGACGCTCAACATAGATGTCAGAAAACTGTGGAGGTGGTGCGATGATAATCTGATGAACCTTACGAAAAGCAAGCTGCTGTGTATTAAAGGCTCTGCCCAAATATCTCTGCCCAATTATACCTTCGAAGCCACTCAATCGATTAAAGTTTTGGGCTTCTTTGTTACTGACTCTTTAATCTGGACACTACACGCGAAGAAAAGAACTGAAAAAGCCTTGAATGCATTCCTACTGCTAAAACGAAACCTTAGCAAGGCAAATTTTGCAACCAGGAAAAATGCATATGTTTGCTACGTCGTGCCAATTGTCAGCTATGGCGCGGCCTTGTGGAAACCATCAAAGAGCGATTTAACTTTACTTGAAAGTGTTCAACGAAAAGCAATGGCCTGGATATTCAAGACCAGCAACAGCGTCCTCTCATACAAGGAAAAACTTCAGAAAATCAACATCTTGCCACTGTCTCTATATCAAGAACTTCATGTCGTGTTATTATTTGCAAAAATGTTATCGGGAAAAGTTGATATAGACTGGCAAAGCCATGTCACTCTCGCTGAGGTGGGAACCCGGAGAGCCCAAGTCACTAGAAATTTTATCTGTAAGCAAATGCGGTTGCAGAAGAGTGAGTCAGATTTTTGGTACCGAGCCTGTCACCTTGCAAATCTGTTCAATGATCATTTCAAATATGATATCCTCCTTGATCGAGAGCACAAGAGCAAACTCCTGGAACTCTACAATCGGTTCTTCATATCCCGCTACAACGAATCAGACCCTTGCACTTGGCGTCTCTTGTGTGGCTGCAATAACTGTAGAGACTTGAAGAAACTCATCTTTACGTAAATAAAATAAATTTTGAACAACTCAATGACCGGGTTTTATGCGAACCCGTGGATTACTTTATCCTAAATCCTTTGTTATTATTATTATTATTATTATTATTATTATTATTATTATTATTATTATTATTATTATTATTATTATTATTATTTGTTAAAATACTGAAAGACTTTCCAGGTGAAATGCAAAAGCGTCAGCAGCAGTCACTCACGAACTTTTTCTCACCATTGGGCAGCGCTAAGAAAAGCAAAGCAGAATCGTCATCAGCATCAACGCCTAGAAATAAGAGTCTTTCTTCGCCATTTATTACGGGAATTGACAAAAAGGGTAATTACATATCTCAGCAGCTAACTCCAGGAAATGGGACAAAACTGAAAGTGCAATCAAGTCAACCGTTAGGTGAAGATGTTAATATAAATAATTCAGTTTCGGAAGATGCTGAAAACAATTCCTCCGATGTTATTAACACTGATCTATCTGACAAACAAGGCATGGCAGAATTCGAGAAAAAAGATGCCCGAAATGATTCACCAGTCAAGTGTGCACCTGCTAGCTCCAAGAAATATAAACGACTTCGAATTTATGACAGTGACGAAGAAGAAAGCTTTGAACCCAACACTGCGACCACTGCTACTACTGCTACTGAGACAAATGACTTAAATTTGAATGAGTCGTTCAGTGCGCAACAAAGTTTTAAAGGTTTGTCGACGCCTGTGGCGAAGTCGAGAAAAATACAGATTAATTGTGACGGTCAAAGTCCGACTGATTTACTTAGTCCTTTCAACTTCAACTCTCAAGAAACCCCTCGTAGTGACTCCAAAAAATTTAATGACAGCTTCAACTCAGTGCCAAAAACTCCTAAGTTGTTGTCCAAAACCGAGAAGAGACCTCCGGCTGTCAGAGAGGAGCAGAGTGATGATGAAGAAAATTTCAAGCATTTAAGCTTTAAGTTTCTACAATTTAGTCAGATAAAGGACAAGAAAATGAGGCCTGTTGATCACCCAGATTATGATCCGACTACTTTACACGTGCCCAAAGATTTCCTCCATGAACAAACACCAGGTCATCAGCAGTGGTGGTTGTTTAAAGTTGATCATTACGATACAGTTTTGTTTTTCAAAGTTGGAAAATTTTACGAATTGTATCACATGGACGCTGTGATAGCGGTGGAAGAACTGGGACTGACTTTTATGCGAGACAGTTATGCCCACAGCGGATTTCCCGAAATTGGCTTTGATAAATTTTCTGACATTTTGGTCCAGAAGGGTTACAAAATAGCGCGTGTTGAGCAAACTGAAACCCCGGATGAAATGCAGGCACGAGTTTCAAAAATGTCTAAAAGTGGCAAAAAAGTTATGAAATACGATCGGGTGGTTGCGAGAGAAGTTTGTCAAATTACAACTAAAGCCACACAGTTGCCTTCATCTGCGAACAGTCAAAGTAGCTGTCAAACTAGTGGCAGTAATTATCTCTCAGCTATTGTTGAAAAGCCGTTAGAATTTAATGTAAGTAGTTATGGATTATGTTATGTTGATACAAAAGTAGGAACTGTACATTTCTGCCAATTTTCCGATGACCGTTTCTCGTCTGTTCTTCGTGTGTTTTTCTCGCATCTGTGCCCGGCTGAAATTCTTCACATCAAAGGAAGCTTGACCCAAAAATCATTACAAGTTATTAAATCCTTACTACCCTCCGTTAAATTGACAGCGCTCAAAAACGAAAGCCAGTTTTACTCTGGTTTGAAAGTTTTCAAAGTGATTCAAGAAGGTGGATACTTTGAAGATGAAAATCGTTGGCCTCAGGTTCTGAAAGATGCTTCAAACGACGAGTTACAACTTTGTCAAAAGTTGAAACAGGAGCTCGAATTAGCGATCAACGCTTTCGGTGGAGTTTTGTTTATGTTGAAAGAATGCATGATTGATTTCGATGTTATCACGCTAGGTGATTTTGAGGTCGTAGTTCCGCCTATCGCCAAAGAAAATTTAGTTCTGAATTCCTCGATGGCGAGCAACGCTTGCGCTGTCGTCGCTAGAAACTTTGAACCCGGAGCAAAGATGATTTTGGACTCCTCAACTATAGCGAATCTGGGAATTGTGGATAATTTTGGAAAATCGAGCTTCACTCTTTTGAATGCCCTCGATACTTGTGCAACCCCTTTTGGTAAACGGATGTTGAAGCAAGTTATATGCACTCCGCCTTGTTATCCTGATGCAATAATCGAAAGACAAGATGCTGTTGTATGGCTTATGGAAAATCGTGAAGAATTTTGTGAAAAAGTAAAATTTATTCTTCAGAAAGTACCTGACTTAGAACATCTATTGTGTCGTATTCACTCGTTAAGTGTCGACCGAAAAGCAACTGATCATCCCGACTCGAGGGCTAACTTTTTCGAAGTAACGGTATATAAAAAGCGCAACGTTCAAGATTTTGTTCTGGCTTTAAAAACCTTGAAAAAATGCATGGAAGTTGCAAGATTGTTCGAAGGTTTCGAGAGCGATTCAGTTTTGCTTAATGAATTAATGAAAAGCAAGTCAGATGGTGGAAAATTTCCGATCGACATTGAAGAATTTGTAGAAAATTTTGAAATAGCGTTTGACCAAACTGAAGCATGCCAGACTGGTGAAATTCAGCCAAAACCAGGACTTGCGAAAGATTATGACGCTGCGTTGCAGGAACTTTCGGAAATTAAGGCAGAAAGTGAAAAGTATCTTCGAGAGCAACGAAAGTTTTTCAGATGTGATCGGATTCAGTACGCGAATGCAAAGAATTCTCAGTTTCAGCTCGAAATTCCATCGGAGGAAGTGTCAAGAGTACCCGATGATTATCAGTTTGCATCTAAGAGAAAAGGATGGGACCGATTCCAGACCTCAGTGACTCGAAAATTTGTTCAGCGCTGGACCAATGCCGAAAGCAACCGTGATGAATTGCTCAAGAATTTAACCAGAATTGTATTCAGTGATTTCTCTAAAGAGTTTGCGAAATGCTCTCGCGTTGTTAGGTCTATCGGCATGCTTGACGTTTTGATAGCCTTGGCAGATTTCAGCAGAACCGCCGATCCAATTATGTGCAGACCTCAAATTGTTGATTCCTGGTCAACGTCCTTAGATATTCAAAATGGAAAACACCCTTGTATCGAGAACGCTATGAAAGGCAGCTACATACCTAATAATACACAACTGGGAAAATATATGGAAGACCCCGAATCTCAATCTTGCGATTCCCAGAACACTAGGTCGAGTCTTATTCTGTTAACGGGACCAAATATGGGTGGAAAGTCGACGCTGATGCGACAAACTGGGTTGCTGATAGTTTTGGCACAAATCGGGTGTTTTGTTCCGGCTGAGAGAATGTCACTCACGCCAGTTGATCGAATTTTTACCCGTCTCGGAGCTATGGACCGGATTTTGTGTGGAGAAAGTACGTTCTTTGTAGAAATGAGTGAAACTTGCTGTGTTTTGAATTATGCCACGCGGCACAGTCTGGTTCTTCTGGATGAACTGGGACGTGGAACTTCGACGTTTGACGGGACTGCGATAGCATCGGCTGTTGCGAAGAAGCTTGCGGATGAAGTCGGATGCCGAACTTTGTTTTCTACCCATTATCACTTGTTGGTGTCTGACTTCAGGGCGAATCCGAGGGTGTTTTTGGGTCACATGGCATGTATGGAAGAGGATGACGAAGGTTGGATAATCTCTGAATAATAATCAGGAAATTAGGAAGTTTTGTATTTGTACTGGGCACTTAATTTTATCAAATTTTTTAACTGTTCCGGTTATTTCCCGAAATTTTTTAAATCCTTTTTCCTTTATTTTAAAATTATTTTGAAATATTTTTCACCTTTAAAATGTTTTTCTTTAGGTAAATAATGTCGGGATAAAATAGTAATTTCAACGGCTTTTGAACTCGACACGTAGAAAATTGCCGCGTAAAAATATCGTAACACTGGTTTATTCTAGTAATTTCAGTTATTTACAATGCCATTTAATTATTTTTTTTGTGAAATTAAGCAATTTTAAACTAAAGTTGCTCAATTTGAACTGCTAATGACCTGATTTATAAAATTAGTTTCAGACTGTGAGGAAGACGATATTGAAGATGGAATATCGGAACAGAAGGTGACATTTCTGTACAAATTCGTCCAGGGTAATTGTCCCAAAAGTTATGGCTTCAACGCAGCTAGAATGGCAGGAATTGACAAGTCAAACACGAAGGCTGCCCAGCGATACTCGAATGAACTTGAAACTCGGTTCTTGAGGAGGCAGAAATTCATGCAATTCGCCAAGTTGTTCGCACAGTGAGATGTCAAATGACATTTTGTTTGCAGATGAACCTTAGAGATTTTGATTGGAATTGATATAATTGATTACTCGAGTGCAAAAGAACAAATTTTGAAAATTTTTGGACACAAAATTTATGCCACTGAGTGGCCTGTGGCACTTATAGGAAAAAGCTCGAAAAGCAGTTTCTCTTCATTTTCGGAAACTGTTATTGTCTTTATTGGATAAAAGTTTTTAATGGATAAAATGAGGTAAACCAAACCTAATCAGGTTAAGCATTTGGGCCGTAGCTCCTGTGCACTTTTGTAAACTGGCATACCAAAAGTGCACTTTCCGGTCAGATGACAAAAAGTGCACTTATCTCCGCCCATAACAAAAATGCACACCAAAAGTGCACTTTGACCCCAAAACCTATGGCTATCCTCATCAATTGTGGAAACCACTAAAAATGATACGAAAGATCACCCAATGGTGTAAAAGGTCAAAAAAGCTTAAAAAACACCAAAAATGTCATAAAGTGCACTACTCACTACTCTGTATTTAGCCCCCGAATATATATTTAGCCCCCCAAAACCTGTGGCTAT
>NC_134482.1:18107624-18213613 GCF_964194025.1 Convolutriloba macropyga
TTGATATGCATCTATTATGTAACGCGCGTTCGTCAACCTCCCCCAAGTGGGAACAATTATTGAGAATTTTTCCATTATAACCCACCACGAATTACAGCACCCCCATTATGTATATTTGGTGGCATAAAAATTTGGGGGCATAAAAACTATGGAGGGGCCGAAACAGAATAGATGAAAATTGACAAGGACGTGCCTTTAGGGGACGTAGGTCGAGGGCGTCGACTTTCTCTCTTGGTCACTGTGGTTTCTTGTTTTGTTTACAAAAATCTTTTGGCAAATTATGATTTTAGTTTATTAGTTTTACACGTGCCTTTTTGCTTTATGCTTAAATTTAATCAACACCTGTTGCGATAACAGCAGTTAAATAAACAGCCAGTGTAATAAAACTTAATGCCCGATCGACACTGGAAAAACACTTCAGCATTAGACTACGAGTTTCTCACACTCTTTTCTCGCCACTGTTACTAAGTAAACAGTGGCGACAAAAGAGTGTGAGAAACTCGTAGTCAGTAATGTGTATATGGTGACCTCCGCAGCATAGAGCCGCGATACGGTCACCATATACACATTACTCTAATTCACTTTATATATCCACTACTCTATATTCACTTCTTTTATATTTTAAATCTATCATTTCTTGTCGCACTTAGTGCAAACCACTAGTACAGAGTTAAGCTGGTAATTGTCCATTATCAGACGGATAGTTCGGGTTCTATCCCCACTGACTCCAGTGGACGTCCCCAGATACTAGTATAAAACTAGTGAGACCGTGTAAAAAGCACGTAAAACCAACTTGCGAAATCTGTGAAGCCACTTCGTGGATAACTTGAACAAAAATTGAAAGAATTATTAAAATAATAAAAATTTTCATATGTTCCGCAATCAATATTTAATCAATCTAAAACTAAAACTTTCTGTCTCACTTGGTGTAGTGGTTAAATCATCGAGTCTAGTTAAGTTGCTTTAGCAAACGGAAGGTTTGGGGTTCCTTCCTCACTGACTCCAGTGAACGTCCCCCGACTTTGATGAATTGCAATAAAACTAAGTGAGATAAAAAAAACAAATTCACAGTTCTTGAAAAGGATGATCCCTGCTGTGAGACTGTATGTGGTACACACTGTGATGGGTATACAGTCAAAAACACTGAGATCGGTGGAAACACAGTGATTAGTGTTTTTTTTTCACTGGTAAAACCTAAATTTACCATTACTATCTCTAATAACTTTATCATCAAATGGATCAATAGCTATTTTATACTGTTCTTTAGTTTCTAAATGATTTTTATTACTATCAATAGCATAATTAGTTACATATTTAGTTTTACCTTCATATATAGCACCAGTATAATCTTCAATTGTAATCTTTTTTTTAATAGTGGCTTTAGTTATACCTTTTAACTTTTTCTCTTCTTCTCTTTTAACAGTATTGTAACAACATGCTTCAGTTTTAAGGAAACATGCTTCTATAATAGTATCATTGGGTAATTCGTCGTTCATCTTACTTAACTCATTATTATGTAAAATATCTTTTATCTTATCCATTTCCTTTTCTATAGTACTATCTAATGGAATATTTATGTTTATAAATATACTATCTGTATCTGTGTAATGATAAATAAAATCTAATACTTTTTCAAAGTAATCATATATGGCTTTATACATATATAGCTTAGCTTTTTCTAATATAACAAAACCTATATAATTAAACTTATCTAATTTTACATTACCTCGAGTTTTATGTAAGCTACCAATTCATTATCGAATTCCACAGCATATTTAAAACTAATATTTTCTACTATTTCTACTAATTTTATATACCTATCTACATCATTAACTAACTCTATATCTTGTCTATTATATACATTTTCTATTGTTTTTCCATAGAAGGCATTATTCATCAGTTTAAAGAATACATCTCCAAATTTATCACCTTTAGCTTTAGCTTCTTTTCTTTTCCATATATTAAACTCCATATAGGGCTTTGACCATTGTCTCTTACTATATTCTAACTTTTGCTTAATTGTAATATCTTCCAATTTCAAACCATGATCTAAATACCAATCTAACATCTCTCCATCTATTACATAATCTACCTTATCTGTTAATTTTAGCATTAACTTCTCATTAGGTTTATATCTTTTCTTTTTATTTACATTTTGATAATCTGAAATAGATCTACACATGCTTTTGCGTTTGTTTTCTCAGGGAAGAATGGATATTTATTTGTTTTCTGTTTCAACTCATCACTATACTCAATATCTATGGTGTAGATATAACCTGTGTTAGTGCTAGATCTAGTGTAGCCCAAATCTTCACATACTTTAATCTCACCAGTCGGTAAAGCTTGAACCATAGCAGAAGCATATAATGAGTTGAAGTCTAAATAATTCTTTTTTCCAGCATACTCAGGATCTATCTGTTTATTCAAACATTTTACATGACAATCACCTAATACTGAAGCTAACCCACCTCTAATACCATGTTGTATTGTATCATAAATATTAACTGTATTTTCTTTATAATACTTAAGTCTAACATTAGTATATTTCAACCCAAACAACCAGGTTAACCCAGGAGTAGAATATGTGTAACATGGATCTATTTCTTAATATTCAAAACACATAGCTCTAAATTTCTCAAATACATCAACTGATAACAATACATCTGTTTTAAGATATAACATCATATAATCATTTTTTGTCTCACATTTAGTATCTTTCCAGCAATCTATTGCTTGCTTATATTCTTTATCTGTAATACCACTTTGTTTCAACTTAGAATAGAATGCTTCCTTGGGTGGTAAATTTGTTTCATGTAGTTTATCTATACTATCAAACCATTCATATGGGAATATACCTTTACGTCTTTCTAAGCCACATTTATTTAATGTTATACATTCTTCATTACTCAATGTTTTACTTATAGCATCTAAGCTAAGTGGATGGAAGAACCTAAACATATCTAATGCTTTAGCATAACCCATATCAATACTAATATAATTCTCATCAGTTTTAGTTAATACTTTTAGTCTAACTTTCTTTGCTAGTTTAGTTATAAATAGATGATTATCATAATTAGAAGAATTAAATGCATACCTTGGTATAAATGTGTTTTTAGCTTGGAGGTTACATTTGTTGTGAGCATAACCTCTGAGTTTACCATTTAGATGATCATGATCTCTAACGATGTCTTCACCCAAGTTCTCATTACAATAATAACATCTACTATATAACGGAGTAATAGTCTCTTCTTTCAATGGAATATTTATACTAAATATATCTTTAAATAATTCATTATAATGATCTACTCTTTCTACAAACCAATCAACTACTTTCACCACAGTTACATTCATACTTATCTTCTAATATATCAGGATAGTCACTTTTTGTATATAAACCACAAGCAATAGGAATGTGTTTACCATCTTATATTATACATTCAAAATCATAATACATAGCAAATGGTACTCTGTTTTTATAATGGAACTTATCAAACTTTAAGTAATCATCTTTATGGAATGTTCTTCTACCTATATGTTTCTGTGTATTACATAAATCCAAATGTTTATATAAAGCATCTTCTGTTCTAAATGATACACAACATTTTAGACAAGGATAACATTTATTATGATTAGATGATGTTCTTAATAGGAATGATACATCTTTACATAGGAAGTAATGATTATCCCAGTATAATATGTTACATGCTTTATGATCATTATGATTAATTAATACCGGAAAAACAGTTTTATTTTTATTTAGATTAAACACATTAAAAAATACTTTATCTTTATTTAGTTCTTGTATTTTTTTAAGTGATAATATTCATATGGAAGTATAGCCCCATTTGGTATTTTTATCTCATTAATATATTCAGGTTTATTCTATTTACTAACTCTATTTGGATCACTTGATGCAGGATGTAGATAAGCAATTAGACACCATAGCAAACACTTATTATCAGTATTATGTATATTAAGTATATATCTAGACTTGAATGGTAACTCAGTATCGCATCCAACACTTGGATGAAACCTGTGAACATACATTGTCCTTTTAACAAATCGTTGGATGCTCCATCCGGATTGATTCATTTCCTGTTCCTGCTTTCTTGTCTCTAGTTCCCCATTCAATAAATCCAAGTCATGTGCACCATTATATTGCCTAGTCATTAATCTAAAGGTGAATTCGTTTTCTTCTATCTTATCATCCGTAGGTTTTGTATACTTAACTACATCAAAGGTGTTAAACTTAATATGGGGATGTATGTTATGCAATGACTCCAGTATATTTAAAAATTTAGGATCTTCATAACTACTACTAGTTATTATTATTTGATTATGCATCATGTTATGATCTAATCCTAATTCACTAACTTTATCTCTCCACTTCTTATCAACAAGTTCTTTCTGTTTAACATTTTCTTTATGTTCATCTGATTCATTGTGTTCATTTTTTTTGTCATATCTAGTATTACATATATTGCAATATCCTTCAGTTGTATCAGTGAAGCTGCTTGGTTGATCTTTAGATATATTATCTTTACTCTTACCTGTAACATTATCTAGATGCATCTTTGTTTTTAAATGTTGGTCAACACTATATTGACTCAGACTTGTCTTACATATCACACAATCAAACTTACTTCCATTCCTTACTATTTCCCCAGTAACCAATCTTACATTATTCCTATGTTTTAATGTTGTTACATGTTTATTATAAGCAGTATTATTATCAAGATACATATTACAACTATCACAAAACTTTATTCCTTCTTCTATATTGGTGTAACCACTTTGTGTATACTGCTCATCCAATTTTTGTTCTATATCCTCATCAGTAACTTTTATTCCATCCTCATTAGCACTCTCAATAATTTAATTTCTATTATACATTCGCTCATTATTTTTATGTTTAAGTGATTGAATGTGTCTGTTATAATTCTTTCGAGTCATCTCTTCATCACATTCTTCACATCTAATCCTACTTGTTTTAGGCTTTTGAACATAGACAAAATCATCAGATGAAACTGAGTCTAAATCTGAGTCCTTATCCTTATCAGAATCTACATCTTTATACTTATCAGAACCTAAATCCTTATCTTTATCAGAACCTAAATTCTTATCTAAATCTGGATAATACTTTGCTTCAACCATTCGCAATGACTCACGCATATCTTCTTCTCGTTGTTTTAGTTTAGTAACCTGTTTATCATGCGACTTTTTTATTTCTTCATTTATTTGATTAAACCCTCTGATTGATTCTAAAGATTTTTCTAATTCTACCTTTGTCTTTCCTTATCTACTGGTTTGATTTCTTCCCTTGGTTTATTTTTATTTTTTAACATTTGGACCGCCATACTAGAAGCACTAGATTGGACTTGTCCATGGGATTGAGCTTGTCCATGAGATTGGACTTGGCCTCTTCCAGTTAAAATGTTCCCGTTGTTTTCCTGCACATTCATTTTTATATGCCAAATTTTGAAATAATATTATTTATATACCTTTTCAATACTATGAAAAAGATTAGTACCAAATGTGATAAACGTAAAAATAAAGCTTGGTGTTGGAGTTGTGATGAATGCCAAAGTAAACCTTTATCATGTTTTGTATGTGATGGAATTATAACATATAGAGAAAGACATAATCATATGAGTAAGCAATATAATGATCCAGATCAATATCTAACATGTCATAAGTGTAAAGTAAATAAACATATCTCTCACTATAGATTCAAACATTACACTTGTAGGATATGCTTATATCTAAATAGATATAGATTTGGTCACACTAAAGAAAGATTTAAAGAACATGCAAAGCAATATAATATCCACGAAGTGGTTTCACCAATCAGCGAAGCTGGTTCCCAAATCAGCGAAGCTGGTTCCCAGATCAAAGTTTAGTCCTATTTAAAATGTTACTTGCGTTCCCGTTATTTATTATGTTGATACTTATTATTATAATTGCTTATTGGAATTATGATAAATATTCTGATTTAAGGAAGAGATTCAAAGGATATAGGAATATTGTGCCAGAACCATTTGAAATTAAAAAAACATAACTTTATTTTTTATGGTCCATCTAATTCTGGTGAAACAACTTTTATAAAAGATTATTGTGGTTTGTATGAGACTGTTAATGTATTCTGTATTGATGGTAGTGAGTGGAAAGGATATAATGTATATGGTGTTGATGATTTAAAACTATTAGATAATTTAGATAGTTTTGCTAATAGTCTTATTATATTTGATGATAAGGGAGAAAACATTAGATTACCAGCTATAGACTCATTGTATTCTAAAGGTAGACATCACAATATTAATATAATATGTGTAGGTGATACTGTAACAGATTTAAATACAAAAGCAGGAGATAATACCCCGGCTATATATATTACTTTAAATAGTTCACAACAATTCTTTGAAAGAGTACAAGAGAAGTTTGAAATTGATTCTAATCTATATAGATTTAAACATTATAACTATGGTGTAATAAATTATAATACTATTAGTGACTATTATATTGTATTAGATAAAGATAAAGATGTTGTATATGATTCTAGAATATGTGATCTTGATATTGAGAAGTATGTTGATTATACAGAGTTTTAGGAAAAGGAATATAATATACTAAGTAGTTATTTAACAGATAGAATGATAGAACCAACAGATATTAAACCAAAAGAGTTAATGTTCTATTTTGAAGATTGTTTAGAGTTTAAGGGAATACATAAATCAATTAATTTATATATAATATATACAAATGTGAAAAATGTACTTAGTGAGTTACATAGTGGCTATTATGCTATTGCTGGCATGGTTACTATGGTAGGATTTGGTTATTCTTACTTTCAAAAACATGGTAATAATAATGATAATAATTTTAATGGTATAGATATAATGAATATAGATAAAGCAAAAATTAAATTAAAAAATGGTAAGAATATGACAATAGGTTATGTTTTGGTGGATAAAAGCAATTATAATCTCAATCATCCATTCAATATAGTATGTGTGTTAGCTAGTTGCCTTGTAAGTATTTATGCAACTCATAATCATATTAATTCTATATCTAAAAATGAGAGTAACGTGTAGAGAATGTAATAATGAAATTGATACTAGTAGTGGTTATCCAGAATATGAACTAATGGATCATTATAATATTTTTCATAAAAATTTAATGGTAAGATGCACGAAATGCATGCAAAGAATATATAGCAATTATCACTTTTTGGATAAATGTATAGATAAACGCACAGGCCTTATATAATCACTACATAGTTATATTGACTATACCGATATTAATGATAATGATAGTAATGATAATATTGATAGTAATGATGATGATTTAAATAATGTTTTATATGAACTGAAAGGTAATATTAAAGAAGATTTAAAAGAATATATTAGGACCAATTTAAAACAAGAGATCATTAATGAATTAAAACTAGAGATTAAAAATGAAATAAAAAAGAAGTTAAAAATGAAATAGAAGGACTTGCTATAAATTATTTAAAGACCGATGTTAATATTAAGAATCCATCTAAAGAAATTAAATCAACTAGGACTTGTTGTTTTTGCAAAATTGAAACGAATAGAGATTGTTTTTATAAGACTGGAGGTTTATGTAAAAAGTGTTCCTCTGAAAAGGTTCAATGTCAATTGTGTAACATTTTTCTAAATAGGCTTTCCCTTAGAAAACATATGAAGAGACCACATATAAATTAGAAAGATAATTTTTAATGAAAAATTAATTATAAGCCATATATTTATGAGATAATTCTCTCAATTATACCTTTTAGTTTGTTAATTACAAAATTACACAGAATAACACAGAATAACAAGGATAACTGGAACGATGGATTAAATTAGAATCTTAGTAATTCCGCACGAGTTCGGAATTACTAAGATTCTAATTTAATCCATAATTCTAGTTATCCTTGTTATTCTGTGTTATTCTGTGTAATTTTGTAATTAACAAACTAAAAGGTATAATTGAGAAAATTATCTCATAAATATATGGCTTATATTTAATTTTTCATTAAAAATTATCTTTCTAATTTATATGTGGTCTCGTCATATGTTTTCTAATGGAAGACCTATTTAAAAAATGTTACACAATTGACATTGAACCTTTTCAGAGGAACACTCTTTACATAAACCTCCAGTCTTATAAAAACAATCTCTATTCTTTTCAATTTTGCAAAAACAACAAGTCCTAGTTGATTTAATTTCTTTAGATGGATTCTTAATATTAACATCGGTCTTTAAATTATTTATAGCACCTCCTTCTATTTCATTAACTTCTTTTTTTATTTCATTTTTAATCTCTAGTTTTAATTCATTAATGATCTCTTGTTTTAAATTGGTCCTAATATATTCTTTTAAATCTTCTTTAATATTATCTTTCAGTTCATTTAAAACATTATTTAATTCATCATCATTACTATCAATATTATCATTACTATCATTATCATTAATATCGTTATCGTCAATATAACTATGTAGTGATGATATAAGGCCTGTGCGTTTATCTATACATTTATCCAAAAAGTGATAATTGCTATATATTCTTTGCATGCATTTCGTGCATCTTACCATTAAATTTTTATGAAAAATTTTATAATGATCCATTAGTTCATGTTCTGGATAACCACTACTAGTATCAATTTCATTATTACATTCTCTACATATTACTCTCATTTTTAGATATAGAATTAATATGATTATGAGTTGCATAAATACTTACAAGGCAACTAGCTAACACATATACTATATTGAATGGATGATTGAGATTATAATTGCTTTTATCAATCAAACCATAACCTATTGTCATATTCTTACCATTTTTTAATTTAATATTTGCTTTATCTATATTCATTATATCTATACCATTAAAATTATTATCATTATTATTACCATGTTTTTGAAAGTAAGAATAACCAAATCCTACCATAGTAACCATGCCAGCAATAGCATAATAGCCACTATGTATCTCACTAAGTACATTTTTTACATTTGTATATATTATATATAAATTAATTGATTTATGTATTCCCTTAAACTCTAAACAATCTTCAAAATAGAACATTAACTCTTTTGGTTTAATATGTGTTGGTTCTATCATTCTATCTGTTAAATAACTACATAGTATATTATATTCTTTTTCCTTAAACTGTGTATAATCAACATACTTCTCATTATCATGATCACCTATTCTAGAATCATATACAACATTTTTATCTTTATCTAATACAATATAATAGTCACTAATAGTATTATAATTTATTACACCATAGTTATAATGTTTAAATCTAGATAGATTAGAATCAATTTTAAACTTCTCTTGTACTCTTTCAAAGAATCGTTGTGAACTATTTAAAGTAATATATATAGCTGGGATATTATCTCTTGCTTTTGTATTTAAATCTGTTACAGTATGACCTACACATATTATATTAATTTTGTGATGTCTACCTTCAATATACAATGAGTCTATAGCTGGTAATCTAATGTTTTCTCCCATATCATTGAATATAATAAGACTATTAGCAAAACTATCTAAATTATCTAATAATTTTAAATCATCAACAGCATATACATTATATCCTTTCCACTCACTACAATCAATACAGAATACATTAACAGTCTCATACAAACCACAATAATCTTTTATAAAAGTTGTTTCACCAGAATTAGATGGACCATAAATAATAACGTTATGTTTTTTAATTTCAAATGGTTTTGGTACAATATTCCTATATCCTTTGAATCTCTTCCTTAAATCAGAATATTTATCATAATTCCAATAAGCAATTATAATAATAAGTATCAACATAATAAATAACGGGAACGCAAGTAACATTTTAAATAGGACTAAACTTTGATCTGGGAACCAGCTTCGCTGATTTGGGAACCAGCTTCGCTGATTGGTGAAACCACTTCGTGGATATTATATTGCTTTGCATGTTCTTTAAATCTTTCTTTAGTGTGACCAAATCTATATCTATTTAGATATAAGCATATCCTACAAGTGTAATGTTTGAATCTATAGTGAGAGATATGTTTATTTACTTTACACTTATGACATGTTAGATATTGATCTGGATCATTATATTGCTTACTCATATGATTATGTCTTTCTCTATATGTTATAATTCCATCACATACAAAACATGATAAAGGTTTACTTTGGCATTCATCACAACTCCAACACCAAGCTTTATTTTTACATTTATCACATTTGGTACTAATCTTTTTCATAGTATTGAAAAGGTATATAAATAATATTATTTCAAAATTTGGCATATAAAAATGAATGTGCAGGAAAACAACGGGAACATTTTAACTGGAAGAGGCCAAGTCCAATCTCATGGACAAGCTCAATCCCATGGACAAGTCCAATCTAGTGCTTCTAGTATGGCGGTCCAAATGTTAAAAAATAAAAATAAACCAAGGGAAGAAATCAAACCAGTAGATAAGGAAAGACAAAGGTAGAATTAGAAAAATCTTTAGAATCAATCAGAGGGTTTAATCAAATAAATGAAGAAATAAAAAAGTCGCATGATAAACAGGTTACTAAACTAAAACAACGAGAAGAAGATATGCGTTAGTCATTGCGAATGGTTGAAGCAAAATATTATCCAGATTTAGATAAGAATTTAGGTTCTGATAAGGATAAGGATTTAGGTTCTGATAAGGATAAAGATGTAGATTCTGATAAGGATAAGGACTCAGATTTTGACTCAGTTTCATCTGATGATTTTGTCTATGTTCAAAAGCCTAAAACAAATAGGATTAGATGTGAAGAATTTGATGAAGAGATGACTCGAAAGAATTATAACAGACACATTCAATCACTTAAACATAAAAATAATGAGCGAATGTATAATAGAAATAAAATTATTGAGAGTGCTAATGAGGATGGAATAAAAGTTACTGATGAGGATATAGAACAAAAATTGGATGAGCAGTATACACAAAGTGGTTACACCAATATAGAAGAAGGAATAAAGTTTTGTGATAGTTGTGATATGTATCTTGATAATAATACTGCTTATAATAAACATGTAACAACATTAAAACAAAGGAATAATGTAAGATTGGTTACTGGGGAAATAGTAAGGAATGGAAGTAAGTTTGATTGTGTGATATGTAAGACAAGTCTGAGTCAATATAGTGTTGACCAACATTTAAAAACAAAGATGCATCTAGATAATGTTACAGGTAAGAGTAAAGATAATATATCTAAAGATCAACCAAGCAGCTTCACTGATACAACTGAAGGATATTGCAATATATGTAATACTAGATATAGCAATAAAAATGAACACAATGAATCAGATGAACATAAAGAAAATGTTAAACAGAAAGAACTTGTTGATAAGAAGTGGAGAGATAAAGTTAGTTAGTTAGGATTAGATCATAACATGAAGCATAATCAAATAATAATAACTAGTAGTAGTTATGAAGATCCTAAATTTTTAAAAATACTGGAGTCATTACATACATAACATACAACCCCATATTAAGTTTAACACCTTTGATGTAGTTAAGTATACAGAACCTACGGATGACAAGATAGAAGAAAACGAATTAACCTTTAGATTAATGACTAGGCAATATAATGTTGCAAATGACTTGGATTTATTGAATGGGGAACTAGAGACAAGAATGCAGGAACAGGAAATGAATCAATCTGGATGGAGCATGCAACGATTTGTTAAAAGGACAATGTATGTTCACAGGTTTTATCCAAGTGGTGGATGTGATACTGAGTTACCATTCAAGTCTAGATATTAACTTAATATACATAATACTGAAAATAAGTGTTTGCTATGGTGTCTAATTGCTTATCTACATCCTGCATCACGTGATCCAAATAGAGTTAGTAAATATAATAAACCTGAATATATTAATGAGATAAAATTACCAAATGGGGCTATACCTCCATATGATTATTATCACTTAAAAAAATACAAGAACTAAATAAAGATAAAGTATTTTTTAATGTGTTTAATCTAAATAAAAATAAAACTATTATTCCGGTATTAATTAATCATAATGATCATAAAGGATGTAACATATTATACTGGGATAATAATTACTTCCTATGTAAAGATGTATCATTCCTATTAAGAACATCATCTATTCATAATAAATGTTATCCTTGTCTAAAATGTTGTGTATCATTTAGAACAGAAGATGCTTTAAATAAACATTTGGATTTATGTAATACACAGAAACATATAGGTAGAAGAACATTCCATAAAGATGATTACTTAAAGTTTGATAAGTTTCATTATAAAAACAGAGTACCATTTGCTATGTATTATGGTTTTGAATGTATAATATAAGATCGTAAACACATTCCTATTGCTTGTGGTTTATATATAAAAAGTGACTATCCTGATATATTAGAAGATAAGTATGAATGTAACTGTGGTGATAAAGTAGTTGATTGGTTTGTAGAAAGAGTAGATCATTATAATAATTTATTTAAAGATATATTTAGTATAAATATTCCATTGAAAGAAGAGACTATTACTCCGTTATATAGTAGATGTTATTATTGTAATGAGAACTTGGGTGATGACATCGTTAGAGATCATGATCATCTAAATGGTAAATTCAGAGGTTATGCTCACAACAAATGTAACCTCCAAGCTAAAAACACATTTGTACCAATGTATGCATTTAATTCTTCTAATTATGATAATCATCTATTTATAACTAAACTAGCAAAGAAAGTTAGACTAAAAGTATTAACTAAAACTGATGAGAATTATATTAGTATTGATATGGGTTATGCTAAAGCATTAGATATGTTTAGGTTCTTCCATCCACTTAGCTTAGATGCTATAATTAAAACATTGAGTAATGAAGAATGTATAACATTAAATAAATGTGGCTTAGAAAGACGTAAAGGTATGTTCCCATATGAATGGTTTGATAGTATAGATAAACTACATGAAACAACTTTACCACCCAAGGAAGCATTCTATTCTAAGTTGAAACAAAGTGGTATTACAGATAAAAATATAAGCAAGCTATAGATTGTTGGAAAGATACTAAATGTGAGACAATAAAGGATTATATGATGTTATATCTTAAAACAGATGTATTGTTATCAGTTGATGTATTTGAGAAATTTAGAGCTATGTGTTTTGAATATTATGAAATAGATCCATGTTACACATATTCTACTCCTGGGTTAACCTGGTTGTGTGGGTTGAAATATACTAATGTTAGACTTAGGTATTATAAAGAAGAAAATACAGTTAATATTTATGATACAATACAACATGGTATTAGAGGTGGGTTAGCTTCAGTATTAGGTGATTGTCATGTAAAATGTTTGAATAAACAGATAGATCCTGAGTATGCTGGGAAAGAGAATTATTTAAAGTATTTAGACTTCAACTCATTATATGCTTCTGCTATGGTTCAAGCATTACCTACTGGTGAGATTAAAGTATGTGAAGAATTGGGCTACACTAGATCTAGCTCTAACACAGGTTATATCTACACCATTGATATTGAGTATAGTGATGATTTGAAACAGAAAACAAATAAATATCCATTCTTCCCTGAGAAAACAAAAGCATGTGTAGATCAATTTACAGATTATCAAAATGTAAATAAAAAGAAAGGATATAAACCTAATGAGAAGTTAATGCTAAAATTAACAGATAAGGTAGATTATGTAATAGATGGAGAGATGTTAGATTGGTTTTAGGTCATGGTATGAAATTGGAAGATATTACAATTAAGCAAAAGTTAGAATATAGTAAGAGACAATGGTTAAAGCCCTATATTGAGTTTAATATATGGAAAAGAAAAGAAGCTAAAGCTAAAGGTGATAAATTTGGAGATGTATTCTTTAAACTGATGATTAATGCCTTCTATGGAAAAACAATAGAAAATGTATATAATAGACAAGATATAGAGTTAGTTAATGATGTAGATAGGTATATAAAATTAGTAGAAATAGTAGAAAATATTAGTTTTAAATATGCTGTGGAATTCGATAATGAATTAGTAGCTGTACATAAAACTCGAGGTAATGTAAAATTAGATAAGTTTAATTATATAGGTTTTGTTATATTAGAAAAAGCTAAGCTATATATGTACAAAGCCATATATGATTAATTGAAAAAGAATTAGATTGTAGTTATCACTACACAGATACAGATAGTATATTTATAAACATAAATATTTCATTAGATAGTACTATAGAGAAGGAAATGGATAAGATAAAAGATATTTTACATAATAATGAGTTAAGTAAGATGAAAGATGAATTACCCAATGATACTACTGTAGAAGCATGTTTCCTTAAAGCTAAAGCATATTGTTACAATACTGTTAAAAGAGAAGAAGAGAAAAAGTTAAAAGGTATAACTAAAGCCACTATTAAAAAGCAGATTACAATTGAAGATTATACTAGTGCTATATATGAAGGTAAAACTAAATATGTAACTAATTATACTATTGATAGTAATAAACATCATTTAGAAACTAAAGAACAATATAAAATAGCTATTGATCCATTTGATGATAAAGGTATTAGAGATAGTAATGGTGAATTTAGGTTTTACCAGTGAAAAAAAAACACTAATCACTGTGTTTCCACCGATCTCAGTGTTTTTGACTGTATACCCATCACAGTGTGTCCCATATACAGTCTCACAGCAGGGATCATCCTTTTCAAGAACTGTGAATTTGGTTTTTTTTATCTCACTTAGTTTTAATGCAATTCATCAAAGTCGGGGGACGTTCACTGGAGTCAGTGAGGAAGGAACCCCAAACCTTCCGTTTGCTAAAGCAACTTAACTAGACTCGATGATTTAATCACTACACCAAGTGAGACAGAAAGTTTTAGTTTTAGACTGATTAAATATTGATTGCAGAACATATGAAAACTTTTATTATTTTAATAATTCTTTCAATTTTTTTTCAAGTTATCCACGAAGTGGCTTCACAGATTTTGCAAGTTGGTTTTACGTGCTTTTTACACGGTCTCACTAGTTTCATACTAGTATCTGGGGACGTCCACTGGAGTCAGTGGGGATAGAACCCGAACTATCCGTCTGATAATGGACAATTACCAATTTAAATCTGTACTAGTGGTTTGCACTAAGTGAGACAAGAAATGATAGATTTAAAATATAAAAGAAGTGAATATAGAGTAGTGGATATATAAAGTGAATTAGAGTAATGTTTATATGGTGACCGTATCGCGGCTCTATGCTGCGGAGGTCACTATATACACATTACTGTAGTCTAATGATGGAAACAGTTTGATAAACTTGTAGTCTAAAAAACGTGTGTGGTGTATGCGGTGCGTGTTGTGTGTGTGTGTGTGTGTGTGGCGTGGGTGGCGTATGTGCGGTGAGTGTGGTGTGTGTGTTGTGTGTGTGTGGTGTGCATGGTGTGTGTGTGTGGTGTGCCTGTGAGTGTGTTATCTGTTGTGTGTGTGTGTGTATGCGTGCGTGTGTGCGTAAAAGTGTGTAAGTGGGTGTGTTTGTGTGGTGTGTGTGTTGTGTGTGTGTGTGTGGTGTGTGAGTGTGGTGTGCTGGTGAGTGTGTGGTGTGTTATCTGTGGTGTTTGTGTGTTTGGTTGTGTGTGTGAGTGCGCGAGCGTGCGTGTGTGTCTCTGTGTGTGTGTTTTTGTGTGTGTGTGTGTGTATGTGTGTGTGCGTCTGTATATCTCTCTGTGTGTGTGTGTATGCGTGCGTTTGTACGTGTGTGCGTGCGTGAACGTGCGCGTGTGTCTGTGTTTGTAAGTGTGTGTGTTTGTGTGTGTAATTGTGTGTTTGTGTGTGTGTGCTTGTGTGTGTGTACTTGGGTGCATGTGTACGTGTGTGCGTGCGTGAGCGTGCGTGTGTGTGTCTCTCTGTGTGTTTTTTTGTGTGTGCGTGTGTGTGTGGTTGTGCGTGTGTGTGTGTGCGTGTGTGTGTGTGTGTGTGTGTGGGTGTGTGTGTGTGTGTGTTTGTGTGTATGTGTGTGGGAGAGGGGAGGGGGGGTGCATGAGGGCAAAACGAATAACAGATCCAAAGAAAGAATTATCACCTACCTTTGAAAGTGTAATTGTCCGCAAAATTAAAAATGAGAAACCAATGAAACCTCGTTCAATTTTGAAACGATCGCAGGTGTTGATTAGAAAAATTATCACACGGTTGTTATCGCCCTCGAAGTTACCATAAGACCTCGGCTTCGCCTCGGAGTTTGATAACTTCTCGGTGGCGATAACAACCGTGTGATAATATTCATTAATCAACACCTGTTGCGATAAAAACAGTTAAACAAACTGCCAGCGTAATAAACTTTAATGCCTGATCGACACTGAAAAAACACTTCAGCATTAGACTACGAGTTTATCACACTCTTTTATCGCCACTGTTACTAAGTAAATAGTGGCGATAAAAGAGTGGTGATAAATTCGTAGTCTAATGATGGAAAGAGTTTGATAAACTTGTACTCTAAAAAAACATGTGTGATGTGTGTGGTGTTTGCGTGGTGTGTACGTGTGGTGTGCGTGTGGTGTGTGTGTGTTGTGTGTGTGCGTGCTTGTGTGTGTTTCTGCGTGTATTTGCGTGTGCGTGTGTAGGTGTGTGTATGAGTGTGTTTGTTTGTGTAAAAGTGTGGTGTGTGTCTGTGTGAGTGTGTGTGTGTGTGCGAGTGCGCGTGTGTCTGTGTTCGTGGGTGCGCTTGTGTGTGCGTGTGTGTCTGTGGTGTGTGTGTCTGTGATGTGTGTGTGTGGTGTGTGTGGTGAGGGGATGATGTGCGGTGTGTGTCCTGTGTGTGTGTTGTGTGTGGTATGTGTGTGCTTGTGTGTGTTTCTGCGTGTGTTTGCGTGTGTGTGTGTGTGTTTGTGTGTTTGTGTGTGTACGATTGTGTGTCAGTCTGTGTGCGTGGGTGTGTGTGTGTGTTTGTGTCTGTGTGCGTGTGTGTGTGTGTGTTTGCGTGTGCGTGTATGGGTGTGCGAAGTGTTTGTGTGTGTAAGTGAGTGGTGTGTGTCTGTGTGAGTGCGTGTGTGTGTGTGTGCCAGTGCGTTTGTTTGTGTTCGTGGATGCAATTGTGTGTGTATGTGTGTGTGTGTGGTGTGTGGTAAGGGCTGATGCCTGGCGTGTGTCCTGTGTGTGTGTTTGTGTGTGTATAATTGTGTGTGTATATGTACGATTGTGTGTCTGTCTGTGTGCGTGGGTGTGTGTGTGTTGAGTAGTTGATGTGTGGTGTGTGCCCTGTGTGTGTGTTGTGTGTGGTATGTGTGTGTGCTTGTGTGTGTGTACAATTGTGTGTCTTTCTGTGTGCGTGGGTGTGAGTGTGTGCGCTTGCGTGTGTGCGTGTGTGTGTGTGTGTGTGTGTGTGTTTCTGTGTGTGTGTGCGTGTTTGTGTTTGTGGGATGGGGGCGCATGAGTATAAAACGAATAACCGATCCGAAAAAATATCACATTCCTTTAAAAATGTAATTGTCCACAAAAAATAAAAGTGAAAAGTCAACAAAACTGTGTTCAATTGTGAAATGATCGCAACAGCTGTTGATTAAAAAAATTACCACACGGTTGTTATCACCCTAGAAGTTATCAAAACACCTCGGCTTGGCCTCGGAGTTTGATAACTTCTCGGTGGCGGTAACAACCGTGTGGTGATATTCCTTTAATCAACACATGTTGCGATAATAACAGTTAAATAAACTGCCAGTGTAAGAAATTTTAATGTCTGATTTACATTGGAAAAACACTTCAGCATTAGACTTCGTGTTTATCACACTCTTTTATCGCCACTGTTACTAAGTAAACAGTGGCGACAAAAACGTGGTGATTAACTTGTAGTAAAATGATGGAAACAGTTTGATAAACTTGTAGTCTAAAAAAACTTGTGCGTGATGTGTTGTGTGTGGTGTCTATGTTGTGGGTGTCCATGTGTGTGTGTGTGTGTGTTTGTGCGTACGTGCGTGTGTGTGTGTGCGTATGTGCGTGTGTGTGTAAGCGTTTTTTGTTTGTGTTTGTGTGTTTGTGGTTGTGTGTGTATGTAAGTGTGTGCGTGATTGTGTGTGCGTTTGTGTTTGTGGTTATGTGTGTGCGTAAGTGTTCGTCTGTACGTGTGTGTGTTTGTGTATTTGTAAGTATGTGCGTGTGTGTGCTTGCGTGTGTGTTTGTGCGTGCGTGTGTGCGTGGGTACGTGTGTGTGCGTGTGTGTTTGTGGTTGTGTGTGTGTGTAAGTGTGTGTGTGTGTGTGTTTGTAAATGTGTGCGTGTGTGTGTGCGTGCGTGTGTGTTTATATTTGTGTGTGTGTGCGCGTGCGTTTCTTTGTGTGTGTGTGTGCGCACGCGCGTGGGTTTGCATGCCTGTGTAAGTGGTTTGTGCTGAGTTTGATGTGATGTGTGTGGTGTGTGTGTGTGTGTGTGTGTGTGTGTGTGTGTGTGTGTGTGTGTGTGTGTGTGGTGTAATTGGTGTGTGCTGAGTGTGGTGTGAGTGTGTGAGCGTCTGTGTTTGTGGTTGTGTGTGTTTATGTGTGTGTTTGTAAGTGTGTAAGTAAGCGTGAGTGTGTGTGTGCGTGCGTGTGTACCTGCCTGTGCGTGTGCGTGTGAGTGTGTTTGTGCTTGTGTGTGTGCGTTTTTGTTTGTGCGAGTGTGTGCGTGTGTTTGTGCGTGGGTGTTTTTGGTTGTGTGTGTGTGCGCGTGCATGTGCATGTGTGTGTGTGTGTTTATGTTTGTGTTTGTAAGCGTGCGTACGTGTGTGCGTGCGGGTCTGTTCGTGTGTGTGTGTGTGTGTGTGTGTGTGTGTGTGTGCGTGCGTTTGTGTTTGTGTGTGTGGTGTGTGTGTGTGTCCGTGGTATGTGTGTAAGTGGTGTGTGCTGAGTGTTGTGTGAGTTTGTGTGCGTCTGTGTTTGTGGTTGTGTGTGTTTATGTGTGTGTTTGTAAGTGTGTAAGTAAGCGTGAGTGTGTGTGCGTGTGTACCTGCATGTGCGTGTGTGTGTGAGTGTGTTTGTGGTTGTGTGTGTGTGTTTGAGTTTGTGTGTGTGTGCGTGTGTTTGTGCGTGGGTGTTTTTGGTTGTGTGTGTGTGCGCGTGCATGTGCATGTGTGTGTGTGTGTTTATGTGTGTGTTTGTAAGTTTGTAAGCAACCGTGTGCTTGTACTTTGAAAAATTCGTGGTAGGGAAACATAAAGCCTTAAATACCGGAAATAAGATATACAATTGGCGGCGAATAGTCAGTTGGAGATCCCGCTTTTTTACGCAATGAAAAGGCAATTTAAGCGTGCGATTCAAAGAAAAACTGAAGAAGATATCTCGGTGAAATAAAAGTTTTACGACTAGGAAAATGAAAACTTGCTTTCCTTCGGTTAAATCGAGTTTCGGTAAATCTGAAATGGTCATGTATGAACTTCTTGATATAATTCATACATGATAAAATATTATTACAAGCATAGTTAGTTTATCTGCTATATTTATGTTTTGCCAATAAAGCAGTTCTCTTTATGTCTCTGACGTTCTTAAATTGGATTGATGCTTAATATGTTAAATTCATGTTTTGCTAATGCAGACAAATCTCTTTGTAAATTTGATTGTTTAATTGAAATGTTTAGAAATTTATTGAACTTACCAAAAAATGAGTAGAGACGATTGTTGAAAAATAATTGATAGAAAATAGATGCAAAGAAAGAGAAAATTGATATGCAGAATGTTTTGAAAGAGAAAAGGACAGACCACACAAAAGACTCTAAGCATTCGGAGTTTGATTTTACCTGATTAAAACGTGCATAATAAGTAATTGCAGAAGATGGTGACAGATGAACGTGGTCAAGGACTCTTTAAAAAAAGGTCAGGTTTTTTTAAATAATATCCAATCAAAAAATCTTTACATTCAAATAGATCTTATTCAAGCAAAAATTTTTTCTTCTATATAAAATTCAAAAATTTTTGTATGAAACAATCAATTCAAATTTCTGTGGCCTCTTTATAATTGATAAATCAAATTTTCAATATTTTAAAGTTGCCGTTCATTTAGATTCTGCAGACACAAAAAATTACCTATTATCTGATAACACTTTATCTTGCTAAACAAACCAAGATGTTGCCTAGCATTGTTAACGCACTTATTGATTCTGCTCATACGGAAAGTTCACTTGAAATCTATTACTTATTAAATACAAAACTGATTTTTCAAGACCGTTCTTTAGAAGTCCTGTCTATCATTACAAATGAAGAAAAAGGAATCATATTTCATGTGGTCACTGAGAATCATGAAAAAAAGATTAAAAATTCTCACACTCGACATTCATGCTTTGTAATTGAAAAATTATATTCTTATTTCAACAACGATTGAACTTGATAATTTCGAATTTGAACTTTTTCACCTATTTTGAACATGACAGATGTGGCAGCAGCAGCAAATTCAATGCAACTGCTATTACAACATGCATTGGTACAGCAACAGCATCTGCACAACTTGCTCCTACAGTACGGCTCACACCTTTCTCAGGCGGCTCAACAGAAGACTTCCGCGTATTTAAAGAACAAATTCAAAGCTCAATTACACTATCCCTAACGCTGGAAAAGTTGACTGTCTAAAACTACATTTAAGCGGAGGGGCAGTTGATTGTTTGTTAAAACTACCTGCAGCAAGCAAAGCTGACATTACAACCGTTATTACATCACTTGCGACTCGATATGCTAGTTAAAATCAACTTGAACTCTATAAATTAAAATTTTAAGAACGCAAATTTAATTCGACGAAGAAAACACCAGAAGATTTTTTTTGACGCCAGAAGATTTTTTGACTTATTGAATGAAACTAGCAAATATAGCGTTTCCTAGCACAATGGGACCTGGTGCAGTTGACAGAAGAGGAGAAAAAAATAAGAATTAGAGATGCATTCATTGCTGGAATGTCAACGCAAACCAGGCTCAAACCCTTGCTGCGCCCAGACACAGACACAGTCAACCATTTGTGCTCGCAACTATCCAAACGATTGTGCTAAAAAGTATTCTGGCAGACGGCGAAATTAATGCTACAGCATTACAGCATTTAATGTCGTCACACAACCAGAAATTTCATCATCACTATTTACAGCAATCAATTCAGTAATTGAAACAAACAGACCTTGTGAAAAACCAATAAGAAATGGGAAAACAAATGATAAAATTGGACAACAACATCAGATATAATCGGGGAAACTACTCTCGTGGATATACTCAAAACAACTGTTATTCTCACAACAGACCAACGCGCTGAGTGGACAATTTCAAAAAAATTGGGCTCCTAGAAACCAAGGTCAGAATCGCATACAGATACCACAAAAACAACAACAGTATTCATCGAGGACAACAAGGATACAGATCAAGATTTAACCCGATCATCAGTAGAAACTGTGGACAACCGAGTCACATTGTCCGTGACTGATTTTAGAGAAAACCACCGGAGAGAGGCGGACATCTGCCGTATGACATCATACGGGACCAACAAAAAACTAAGTAAGCAACAACCTGAAATTTTTCTATCTACACTAGTTCATACAACTAACAGAACGTTTATACACACGCACAGTGAAAAGTTTTTTTACGTGTACTTAGATTTCGGGAGATTTTGTATTGAAGCTCTGTTTGATACTGGGGCATTCTCTAGTGCAATGTCTCTAACAAACTTTGAAAAAATCAGATTCCAATTTCCCCACTTGGTGAAATCACAATCTGAAAGTATCACAAAAACAATAAAGATGGCAGATGGGACTTCAACTTATATATTTCTCAAATGTTCTCTCATGATATCCATCGGCGGACACACATTTCAAGAAAATTTTTTAGTTCTGCCACAATTAAACTCGACACTACTTGGAAAGCCTTTTTTCAAGAACCACGAAATTGTATTTTGTCCAAGTAGAGGACTTCTTTGCCTGCTTGACTATGCTTTTACAAAACCTCAGAAAACCGCGAAGACAATAGAAAAAATATTTATCTTAGAAAATCTTTCACGGATTTCTATTGCAGCACATCAACAGGAAATCTTAGAGTGCAAACTAAACAGTGAAAAAATTATAGGACATCTGGCAAATGCAATAAGAATAATTGAACCTTCAATAAAATTTGAGCCAAAAATTAGGACTGTGCCTTAAGTCATCAATTAGTACTGTACCTTACGTCATCAAATAGTAAAGTTGGTAATAATCTAAAAACAAAGGTGGTAGTTATTCTTGTTCTTCCCCTCAGTGTAACTATACCTCCAAACACAAGAATAGCAAAATTCACAATCCTCGTACCAAAACAAGCATCATTCATAGTGCCTACTCGCTCGCCTCTCCTGAACACAACAGACTTCATAAATTCAATAATAGAAAAAAACCACAAACAGCAATTCAAACTATTGCTCACACTACAATGATAGATTTTAGTTCGCCACACCAGAAGACTGCCAAATTAGTAGAATGCTTTCTGACGTATAAAAGAAAATATATGACACAATAGTTAATTTTAAAAAATTAGAATTACTTGATCCAACAAAGGATGCAAAAAAAAATAATTTTCTCAACAAAATTAATTGAAAAACTCTGACTTCACGAAAAATGAACACATAAAAATTGAAAACCTTTTATTTAAACATCACAAAATTTTTGTCAGACATCGACTAGTGTTGGGAAAAACACATATTGCCTAGTTAAACTCACACCAGAGCACAAAGAAACAATTTATACTGCGAATCCAGCAACAGCTATTCACCTGCGCGACGAACTTCTTATCGAATTAGACCTCATGCAATATTATGACATTATAACAACACTGCGTTTCTGTGAATATGCCTCACCAATTTTTGCTCAAAGAAAATCATCAGGCAAACATTGAGTCCTAATTGACCTGCAAAGACTGAATCATTCGCTCAGACATGATTACAAAAATGATAACTTCCCTCTTCCTACAATGGCCGATGCAGCTGCTCATTTAGCAGGTAAGAAAATTTTTGCAGAATGGATTGCAGCCAAGCACATGCAAATGGCTGATGAGCTAAGCATTCAATTTTGGTTTCCGAACATTTAGAATAAAATGACTAGCACAGGAAAATAGTAGATTACCAACTGCACTTAGCTCATGCGTAAAAAAGGATTTACAATCATGTGTTGCCAAAAATCAATGCTTCGTTTACTTTGATGACCTAGGCAGTGCTGCTGTTAATGGAGATTCCTTAAAACAAAACTTGGATCACATTTTTGTTTGCATTGAAAAACTGGGATTTATACTTTCAAGGAATAAGTGTGAATTTGGTATTCGAAATATTCATTTCCTGGGACACACAATAACTGAACATGGGATCGCTCCAAACCAAGAAAAAATGGAACGATATTTGAATACAGTTCGAATGCCTAAGACATTGAAACAAGTGCGCAGACTAATTGGATTTATGCAATAATTTGCGAATTTTATTCCCAACTTATCTGTGAAACTCCAACCATATTTTAAACTGTTGAGAAAAGAGAATGACTTAATATCAACTCAAGAACACCAAAACAGGATTAAAATTTTAACGAATAGCTTGAAAGATGCATGTAATTTATCTTTAAAAATGGCCAATTCAGGATGCAAATTCATTATAGTCATTAATGCAAGTTATTATGCAGCACGCTATATTTTGCTCATTGAAAACAATCACGACCACTCTCTAAATACAAACAAAATAACATATTCACCAGTGTTATTCAGATCACCTTTATTCTCGCCGGCTCATCTAAAGCATTCAATTCTTGTGATGGAATTTTTAACCGTTCATTTTGCATTCGAAGCTTTCGAACCTTTAATTTGGGGAGTTACCTCAAACCCAAAAATTGTATTAAAAGATAATAAGAGTGTCAGCCTACTCTTTCGAGCAAAAAGACTGCCAACTAATGTCTGGAATGCAGTTGACTATGTATTTTTTTTTCACTTTCTGTTAGGACACATAGCAGGGAAAGCTAATGCTGCAGCCCATTATATATCTAGAATTCATGTCAATCCTGCATTAAAAATTAAATTGACGACAACAAAGTACCTATCGTAAACATTGATATACAAATCTTGTCAAACACACCAGATAATAGTCTAAATTCCATACAAAACAATTTTTGCACAATTGAAACAATACAAAATAATCCAATAATAATAATAAGTTCACGATGACGAAAAATTATTTGAAGTTGAAATAACAGCTTTAATTGACGTTCAAAATAGAACAATTAAAGCAAAGTCCGAAAAAGATTTCTCTAGATAAATTAGATCTGAACGAATCTACAAACGTTTTAAACATTGCTTTTGATCAGGAAATGATCCAGATATAAACGAAGTCATAAACTGGTTTGGAGCGAAGAAAAAACCAGACACAACTTAAAAGTCATATGGTCAACAAAAATATTTCGAACAGTTTTGCAGACTAGTTTTGAAAAATCTGGCACCCTATCGAAAATGTTATGATAATACAAGAAAAAACTTTACCAAACAACTAGTAACTTAGAAAGGAACTCTTATTTCATATTCACAACTCAAAACTGAAAGGACACCTGGGCATCGGAAAAACAATCAATGAATTCCGACGAAAGTACTATTTCCCAGGAATTACTGAAATTCTCATAACCTATTTAGATAATTGTCTATCATGCTTGCAAAGTAAATCAAGAAGCAGTAACATCGCCATTAAATCCACCTAGTTCCCAACAGACCTACTTGAAGTTGATATCGTGGGCCAACTACCAAAATCAGGTGGTTACTCTTATCTAGTTACGGCAAGGGATGTTTTTTCAAAATATTTGTTTGCACAAGCAAACAAAATTTTTCTGAATGAATTGTTAGAATGTATTGAAAATGTGTAGATGTGTTTTGTTTTGCATTTGCAGTTGAACTCGACAGGAAGGGTCAACACTTGTAAAATAATGAACAATTTTATTGTCCTCTACAAACGCCATATAGTTATTGCAGCATAGAGTATAGGACGTTTAGTCCAACTCAACACGTTCACAACAGAAAAGGAAGAGAACAGAAAGAACAGAAACAGAAGAGCAAGCATTATCAAAACTGAAAAATTACCTTACCTATTGGTGCTTCAATGTCTGTTTGAATAACTGAGATTAAAACAAAAGTCACTTTTGAACTTATTTTAAAAATATAATCACTGCGCCCCTTAAACTCTATGCACTTGGCGATGGTATCTTATATTTAAATTGATCCCTGGGTTTCCAAGACAAAAATAATTAAGCAAATTTTTCCGCTCATTTAAAAATGTAATCAGCCGTTATAAAACACGTTTGGCAATTTTTTATTTCTTCCAGAGTTCCTGGGAACTCCCTAATTGTACTTCAGAGGAAGCCACTCACAAATGGGATGAACTGGAAAGCTTTGTTTTCATTTTCTGACTGTTATTTTAAAGTTATTATTTTTTCTGCGGGCAATGTCTATGTTACTCTCTAGCCAACTGTATTGTGCAATTAAATCCCGCCTGTAAATTTTTAATCTTTTCATAAAATTCCTCGAAAGATAGCAGCAAACATGTTATCACAGATAAATTTAATAACTTACAGTGCTTTGATATTTGTATTATACACTTAAAGTGATGAAAATCAAATCACAAACAGCGGAATCGGATTTGTTTACCAGCCAAAACTGTTATTGGTCGAAAAATTCTGAAACGTGGAATGTCTGGTTTGTTTTCCTGGATTGCCATCTGGCCTGCATATAACTCTTAAGAACATTTCGGACCAACCAGAAAAATTGTGATTCTCTTAAAAATTTGGTTGCAATCTTACGTATTTGAATACAAGCGAATCGACTCTTAACAATGACTATTTCGCTGAATATAATCAAAATCAGTTACAAGATGCTGACCTTGAAATCAGGAACTTGACGGATGAAATTTTTCAAAACCTTACCGCTAATAAATCCAATAATAGAGAGAAAAAAGGAGCAACTTTAGTGGCATTTGGAGCGTTAACTGCTTTGACAGCGGGCACTGGAATAGCATGCGCAGTCGGCAGTCTTTTCGGTAGTTGAGCAGGAGCAAGTCAAAATCGTGATGACGTCGACTTTGCCTTGAAAGCAATGACCAGAATTGGAAAGAAGTCAAAGATAATCTGGAAGACAAATTTTTTGGCGTAGCTTCGCAATTAAAAGATATACGATTGAATGAAAAACAAATAATTGCAGCGCAGGAAAATCACATTCGAACTCTCAATAACGCTATTTCAGTTATCGAGTCGAACTCCCGCAGCTTAAGGACATGCTCACTATTTCTATGCTCGGGATCAAAAACTTAAACTCCAAATTAATTTAGCAAGTTCATTACTGGCTCTGAATAATGAATTTAGAAGCTATCGAATTGCAACCTACGCTTATCGACTGACAATTTTAAATTTTGTAATGACGATGGTTGAAAAACTAATTCCAACAACACGGTTACCCAAAAACGTCTTAGAGAAAATACTGGACAAAATTGCTAGCCAACAAGTTAAGTCAACTGATAGACTTACTCTTGCAATCCCGCCAGCTCAAATTCTAAAATATGACGAAACTATCCCATGGACAATTGTTTCTGTGGAAGAATACGGAATGTTATTTTGATTGGCAATACCATTTGCATCGGGGTCAACAGCATTGAATTTATATCGCGCAATTACTATTCCGATGCCTACTAAAGACTCAGATGGCTATGCATCACAGTATGAAACCGAGGCTGACTAAATAGCTGAATCAATATTGCCGAATCAATTTGAAGGATTGCATTGTTATCACAGCACGCAATTGATCTTTGTACCAGTTCAAGTAGCTTTTCAGTTTGCACAAACGGATTTTCCCTGGAAACTGCAGAAGACACTTGTTTGGGAGCACTCATTCTTGGAAACCAGTTTTCTGCTCTTCAAAACTGTATCATCAATACAGTTAAATTCCCTGTGAAGGGGAAAGCAAAAAACTTAGGGAATGAAATGTGGCTCATCATATCTGCAGCTGAACAGTTTGATATGTAATTGAGTGATATGAGAGATACCAATACTCTCAATATAAAGAGACTTGATGGTTGTCAGGCTTGCTTCATTGAATTACAAGGTAGAACAAAAATCGAAACTAGGTTTATGGAACTTCGCGCAGATATGGTGGCTTGCAGGAACGATTCGGTAATGTGTTTAGATGTAAATTTAACAGAACCCCTTCGTTGTCTTTTTTAGAGAATCCCATCTCTTAATGAGATGCCTCATATAGCAACGGAGTCACAAGCCAGGCAGTAAATTTTTGGTTCAAATGAAAATGACGAACTCGGATTACTATCGAAAATCGTCCGACCGACTGAATGAATTGACAACAACAATGGTGGAGGATTTAAAAAATATTCGTGCAAGATTGAGTAGCAGGTTTACGGAGAGTTCAACATTGAAAATGACTATTTTCTTTGGTCTGACATCATTCGTGATATCATCAATTCTTCAAATTTTATTTATCTAATTCTGCAGCAAATACATACATCGTTACAATTGGACAGACATGCTAATTGGACATCCGCAGATGAAAGTGAGACCACTTGCGGTTGTAAACGATGCTGAATACAGTTTTTTTCAATCAAAACCAGAAGCAGATGTCATGAGGAAAAATTTTATTTTGAACGAAAGTGATATACGAGAGAGAGTAATGCCAGCAGTGCCCAGTTATTCAAGCAGTTCACCAATAAAAAAACTTTTTGAACAAGTACACAAGGCTGTGGTCATTATTGCTTAATCAAATGCTTTCAATGCTTTGAAAATTTTCTCATTAACAATGACAAAATTTAATTAAAGAGGCGCAGTTTCATGTATGAATTTCTTGATCTAATTCATACATAATGAAAAATTATTACAAGCATAGTTAGTTTATCTGCTATATTTATGTCTTGCCAAAAAAAGCAGTTGTATAAAAGGAAAAAGTTTCGTATTGTATATAAGGAAAAGTTTTTGATTGAATTTTTTGGAATATTTTTTAAGTTTTAAGTTAAGAATTGTTTTAAGTGTGGTCTCAGACAAATGTAAATACATATTCATTTTATCTTTGAACAATTTGTAAAATAGTTTTAACCTGACGATGAACGTAAAGTTCGAAAACGTTTGTTTTAAGTATCGAAAGTAATTTTAATTTGACTAATCGCTTTCTTTTTTCACATTATATACTTTGTCAAATATTTTGAAAGGAGGCCTAAAGAAGGGCTTATTGCAAAATACTTTGAGAAGTTTTCAGCGTTCCTAGTGTTTTAGCGAGTATGAATTTTACAGATTTACCAAGATGGTGCATATTTTGGCTGCATGTTCGCTTCACCACGCTGTAGAGAGTCTCCCATATTCAATGAAAAACAGTTTTTAGGGAAAATTACATCGGTTCCCGGGTTCTCTTTCACCAGAAATTTGAAAATCTGCTTCAGAAACGCAAGAAAACTCCTTCAGAAGGTAAATCTCAGCAAGAGGAAAGACTTGGTAGTGTGGCACGATCTGACAAATAACACAATCTCACATCACAGGTCAAACAACTACCAACCCTGCAGCGTGCCGGAGTTGACACCGTTTCTTAGAACGAACAAAGACCGCTTCAGTGCTATTGTTTACTGTCGACGTATAGGCTCAGAAGATATTTTTCAGGAGCTGCTGAAGTCTGAGCTACTGGTGCTAAGCGTAACCAAGCACCTGATTTCAAGAGAAAGGGGAAGACGCAGCCAGGAAATTATTCCCAGCTGCATCAGGAAGCTGCGCTGGAGATTAGGACCCTGGAGACAGTATTACGCCATCAGCACAATTTAAGAGGGCTGCGCTATATTTTGCTCATTGAAGACTATCACAACCACTCTCTAAATACAAACAAAAAAACATATTCACCAGTGTTATTCAGATCACCTTTATTCTCGCCGGCTCGTCTAAAGCATTCAATTCTTGTGATGGAATTTTTAACCGTTCATTTTGCATTCGAAGCTTTTGAACCTTAAATTTGGGGAGTTACCTCAAACACAATAATTGTATTAACAGATAATAAGAGTGTCAGCCGACTCTTTCGAGCAAAAAGACTGCCAGCTAATATCTGGAATGCAGTTGACTATGTATTTTCTTTTCACTTTCTGTTAGGACACATAGCAGGGAAAGCTAATGCTGCAGCCCATTATCTATCTAGAACTCATGTCAATCCTGCATTAAAAAAATAAATTGATGACAACAAAGTACCTATCGTAAACATTGATATACAAATTTTGTCAAACACACAAGTTAATAGTCTAAATTCCATACAAAACAATTTTTGCACAATTGAAACAATACAAAATAATCCAGTAATACAAGTTCACGATGACGAAAAATTATTTGAAGTTGCAATAACCGCTTTAATTGACGTTCAAAATAGAACAATTAAAGCAAAGTCCGAAAAAAAATCCTCTAGTTAAATTAGATCTTAACGAATCTACAAACGCTTTAAACATTGCTTTTGATCAAGAAATGATCCAGATATAAACGAAGTCATAAACTGGTTTGGAGCGAAGAAAAAACCAGACACCACTTAGAAATCATATGATCAACAAAAATATTCCGAACAGTTTTGCAGACTAGTTTTGGAAAATCTAGCACCCTATCGAAAATATTATGATAATACAAGAAACAACTTTACCAAACAACTAGTAGTCCCAAAACACCTTAGAAAGGAACTCTTATTTCAAATTCACAACTCAAAACTGAAAGGACACCTGGGCATTGGAAAAACAATCAATGAATTCCGACGAAAGTACTATTTCCCAGGAATTACTGAATTTCTCGTGACCTATTTAGATAATTGTCTATCATGCTTGCAAAGTAAATCAAGAAGCAGTAACACCGCCATTAAAACCACCTAGTTCCCAACAGACCTACTTGAAGTTGATATCGTGGGCCAACTACCAAAATCAGGTGGTTACTCTTATCTAGTTACGGCAATGAATGTTTTTTCAAAATTTTTGTTTGCACAAGCAAACAATTTTTCTTATGAATGAAATGTTAGAAGGTATTGAAAATGTGAAGATGTGTTTTGTTTTGCATTTGCAGTTGAACTGGACAGGGAGGGTCAACACTTGTAGAATAATGAACAATTTTATTTTCCTCTACAAACGCCATATAGTTATTGCAGCATAGAGTATAGGACGTTTAGTCCAACTCAACACGTTCACAACAGAAAAGGAAGAGAACAGAAAGAACAGAAACAGAAGAGCAAGCATTATCAAAACTGAAAAATTACCTTACCTATTGGTGCTTCAATGTCTGTTTGAATAACTGAGATTAAAACAAATGTCACTTTTGAACTTATTTTAAAAATATAATCACTGCGCCCCTTAAATTCTTTGCACTTGGCGATGGTATCTTATATTTAAATTGATCCTTGGGTTTCCAAGACAAAAATAATTAAGCAAATTTTTCAGCTCATTGAAAAATGTAATCAGCGTTATAAAACTCCTTTGGCAATTTTTTATTTCTTCCAGAGTTCCAGGGAACTCCCTAATTGTACTTCAGAGGAAGTCACTCACAAATGGGATGAACTGGCAAGCTTTGTTTTTATTTTCCGACTGCTATTTTAAAGTTATTAATTTTTCTGCGGGCAATGTCTATGTTACTTTCTGGCCAACTGTAGCGTGCAATTAAATCCCGCCTGTAAATTTTTAATCTTTTCATAAAATTCCTCGAAAGATAGCAGCAAACATGTTATCACAGATAAATTTAATAATTTACAGTGCTCTGATATTTGTATTTAAGTAAAAGTGATGAAAATTAAATCATAAACAGCGGAATCGGATTTGTTTACCAGCCAAAACTGTTATTGGTCGAAAAATTCTGAAACGTGGAATGTCTGGTTTGTTTTCCTGGATTGCCATCTGGCCTGCATATAACTCTTAAGAACATTTCGGACCAACCAGAAAAATTGTGATTCTCTTAAAAATTTGGTTGCAATCTCACGTATATGAATACAAGCGAATTGACTCTTAACAATGACTACTTCGCTGAATATATTCAAAATCAATTACAAGATGCTGACCTTGAAATCAGGAACTTGAAGGATGAAAATTTTCAAAACTTTACCGCTAATAAATCCAGTAATAGAGAGAAAAAAGGAGCAACTTTAGTGGCATTTGACAGAACCCCTTTGTTGACTATTTTCGAGAATCCCATCTCTTGATGAGATGCCTCATATAGCAACGGAGTCACAAGCCAGGCAGTAAATTTTTGGAAAGGTTCAAATGAAAATGACAACGAACTCGGATTACTATCGAAAATCGTCCGACCGACTGAATGAATTGACAACAACAATGGTGGAGGATTTAAAAAATTTTCGTGCAAGATTGAGTAGCAGGTTTACGGAGAGTTCAACATTGAAAATGACTATTTTCTTTGGTCTGACATCATTCGTGATATCATCAATTCTTCAAATTTTATTTATCTAATTCTGCAGCAAATACATACATCGTTACAATTGGACAGACATGCTAATTGGACATCCGCAGATCAAAGTGAGACCACTTGCGGTTGTAAACGATGCTGAATACAGTTTTTTTCAATCAAAACCAGAAGCAGATGTCATGAGGAAAAATTTTATTTTGAACGAAAGTGATATACGAGAGAGAGTAATGCCAGCAGTGCCCAGTTATTCAAGCAGTTCACCAATAAAAAAACTTTTTGAACAAGTACACAAGGCTGTGGTCATTATTGCTTAATCAAATGCTTTCAATGCTTTGAAAATTTTCTCATTAACATTGACAAAATTTAATTAAAGAGGCGCAGTTTCATGTATGAATTTCTTGATCTAATTCATACATAATGAAAAATTATTACAAGCATAGTTAGTTTATCTGCTATATTTATGTCTTGCCAATAAAAGCAGTTGTATAAAAGGAAAAAGTTTCGTATTGTATATAAGGAAAAGTTTTTGATTGAATTTTTTGGAATATTTTTTAAGTTTTAATTTAAGAATTGTTTTAAGTGTGGTCTCAGACAAATGTAAATACATATTCATTTTATCTTTGAACAATTTGTAAAATAGTTTTAACCTGACGATGAACGTAAAGTTCGAAAACGTTTGTTTTAAGTATCGGAAGTAATTTTAATTTGACTAATCGCTTTCTTTTTTCACATTATATACTTTGTCAAATATTTTGAAAGGAGGCCTAAAGAAGGGCTTATTGCAAAATACTTTGAGAAGTTTTCAGCGTTTCTAGTGTTTTAGCGAGTATGAATTTTACAGATTTACCAAGATGGTGCATATTTTGGCTGCATGTTCGCTTCACCACGCTGTAGAGAGTCTCCCATATTCAATGAAAAACAGTTTTTAGGGAAAATTACATCGGTTCCCGGGTTCTCTTTCACCAGAAATTTGAAAATCTGGTTCAAAACGCAAAAAATCTCCTTCAGAAGGTAAATCTCAGCAAGAGGAAAGACTTGGTAGTGTCGCACGCCTGATAAATAACACAATCTCACATCACAGGTCAAACAACTACTTACCCTGCAGCGTGCCGGAGTTGATATCGTTTCTTAGAACGAACAAAGACCGCTTCAGTGCTATTGTTTACTGTCGACGTATAGGCACAGAGGATATTTTTCAGGAGCTGCTGAAGTCTGAGCTACTGGTGCTAAGCGTAACCAAGCACCTGATTTCAAAAGAAAGAGGAAAACGCAGCCAGGAAATTATTCCCAGCTGCATCAGGAAGCTGAGCTGGAGATTAGGACCCTGGAGACAGTTTTACGCCATCAGTACAATTTAAGAGGGCTGCTCAAGAAAGGAAAAGGCATGAATTGGGGCAAAAGGCAGAGGAAAGGGAGAACCAAGGCAAGGAAGGTGCAACAGACACAGACTTAGGAGGAGCTCCTGAACAATCGGGCTTCATTGCCCCCTGTCCTTGAGCTTCTTTGAGGTATGTGGTTGATGCTAACAAAGACGTGGTTCAGGTATATTTTGAAAAAGTCAAACTGTTACAAACATTATCTTGATTACTTGTAAACCCGAAATATCATGCCTCTCCACCCTGAAATCATCTATCGATAGAGACCACGTGGTATATGAGGTTGAATGTAATGGATGCGGATCCATCTATGTTCGGCAAACAAGCAGGCATGTTACCACAAGGATAACAGAACATCAAAGGAAGGATTCACAGGTGGGTCAACATCAAGTTCAATGTCGTGGCGCCACGAACGACTTTGAATGGAAAATTCTGGACGCCTGTTGAACAGTAGAAAAACTAATGGTTATCGGAGCTATATACATCAGCAAGCTGAAGGCAGCACTAAACACGCGCGATGAAAATAGGGGGCGGGAACTCATGTTAAAATAATACTTCAAATTATAATTTTGACTAGATGAGGATACATAGGGCAAAAACATTTGGTGCATGAAAAAACGAAATTTGCAAAACCTGCACAAGAGGGATACTTGGGTTTAGGGCAAATGACAATAACCCTAAAAATACAAGAACATGGCCAAAAAATCCGGAATAAGATTGTTTTTAAATAAATTGATAACAGATGTAAATATGAGTTGTAAATAGGCTAAATATTGTATATAAGGAAAAATTTTCGATTGAATGTTTTAGAATAGTTCCTATAATTGATTTAAGTGTGGTCTCAGACAAATGTAAATTTATTTTCATTTTATGTTTTAACAATTTATAAAACAGTTTTAACCTGACGATCAACGTAAAGTTCGGAAACGTTTGTTTTAAATATCGGAAGTAATTTTAATTTGACAAATCGGTTTCTTTCACAGAAGCAGTTCTTTTTATATGTCTTGACTTTCATAAATCGGATTGGCTACTAAATGTGTCAAATTCGTGTTTGCTAATGAAGACAAATCTCTTTGTAAATCTGATTGGTTACTTGAAATGTTTAAAAATTTATTGAACTTACCAAAAATGAGTAGAGACGATTGTTGAATGATAATTGATATAAATTAGATGCAAAGAAAGAGAAAGATGGATTGCAAAATGTTTCAAAAGAGGAAGGGATAGACCACACCAAGGACTAAGCATTCGGAGACCTGAAACAGAGAAAAGACCTTACCGAAATTACTAGTTTGATTTTATCTGATTAAAACGTACATAATAAGGAAATACAAGAGAAATCTCACGTGGTTTATGAAATTTCTTGTAGTGGATGTGAATCCACCTATGTCGGTCAGACTTGCCCTAATCTTACCACGAGGATGACAGAGCACCAGAGACTTGATTCACCAGTCGGGCAGCACGTTAGCAACTGCTGTGGTTTGTTGTTAAAGGATTTTAATTGGCGGATCATCGACCAGTGCAGCGACACTGAGTTCAATTACTTGTTAAAATACTGAAAGACTTTCCAGGTGAAATGCAAAAGCGTCAGCAGCAGTCACTTACTAACTTTTTCTCACCATTGGGCAGCGCTAAGAAAAGCAAAGCAGAATCGTCATTAGCATCAACGCCTAGAAATAAGAGTCTTTCTTCGCCATTTATTACGGGAACTGACAAAAAGGGTAATTACATATCCCAGCAGCTAACTTCAGGAAATGGAACAAAACTGAAAGTTCAATCAAGTCAACCGCTAGGTGAAGATGTTAATATAAATAATTCAGTTTCCGAAGATGCTGAAAACAATTCCTCCGATGTTATTAACACTAATCTATCTGACAAACAAGGCATGGCAGAATTCGAGAAAAAAGATGCCCGAAATGATTCACCAGTCAAGTGTGCACCTGCTAGCTCCAAGAAGTATAAACGACTTCGAATTTATGACAGTGACGAAGAAGAAAGCTTTGAACCCAATACTGCGACCACTACTACTAATGAGACAAGTGACTTAAATTTGAATGAGTCGGTCAGTGCGCAACAAAATTTTAAAGGTTTGTCGACGCCTGTGGCGAAGTCGAGAAAAATACAGATTAATTGTGACGGTCAAAGTCCGACTGATTTACTTAGTCCTTTCAACTTCAACTCTCAAGAAACCCCACGTAGTGACTCCAAAAAATTTAATGACAGCTTCAACTCAGTGCCAAAAACTCCAAAGCTGTTGGCCAAAACCGAGAAGAGACCTCCGGCTGTCAGAGAGGAGCAGAGTGATGATGAAGAAAATTTCAAGCATTTAAGCTTTAAGTTTCTACTGTTTAGTCAGATAAAGGACAAGAAAATGAGGCCTGTTGATCACCCAGATTATGATCCGACTACCTTACACGTGCCCAAAGATTTCCTCCATGAACAAACTCCAGGTCATCAGCAGTGGTGGTTGTTTAAAGTTGATCATTACGATACAGTTTTGTTTTTCAAAGTTGGAAAATTTTACGAATTGTATCACATGGACGCTGTGATAGCGGTGGAAGAACTGGGACTGACTTTTATGCGAGACAGTTATGCCCACAGCGGATTTCCCGAAATTGGCTTTGATAAATTTTCTGACATTTTGGTCCAGAAGGGTTACAAAATAGCGCGTGTTGAGCAAACTGAAACCCCGGATGAAATGCAGGCACGAGTTTCAAAGATGTCTAAAAGTGGCAAAAAAGTTATGAAATACGACCGGGTGGTTGCGAGAGAAGTTTGTCAAATTACAACTAAAGCCACACAGTTACCTTCATCAGCGAACAGTCAAAGTAGCTGTCAAACTAATGGCAGCAATTATCTCTTAGCTATTGTTGAGAAGCCGTTGGAATTTAACGTAAGTTGTTATGGATTATGTTATGTTGATACAAAGGTAGGAACTGTACATTTCTGCCAATTTTCCGATGACCGTTTCTCGTCCGTTCTTCGTGTGTTTTTCTCGCATTTGTGCCCGGCTGAAATTCTTCACATCAAAGGAAGCTTGACCCAAAAATCATTGCAAGTTATTAAGTCCTTACTACCCTCCGTTAAATTGACAGCGCTCAAAAACGAAAGCCAGTTTTACTCTGGATTGAAAGTTTTCAAAGTTATTCAAGAGGGTGGATACTTTGAGGATGAAAACCGTTGGCCTCAGGTTCTGAAAGATGCTTCAAATGACGAGTTACAACTTTGTCAAAAATTGAAACAGGAACTCGAATTAGCGATTAACGCTTTCGGTGGAATTTTGTTTATGTTGAAAGAATGCATGATTGATTTCGATGTTATCACGCTCGGTGATTTTGAGGTCGTAGTTCCGCCTATTGCCACAGAACATTTAGTTCTGAATTCCTCGATGGCGAGCAACGCTAGCGCTGTCGTCTCTAGAAACTTTGAATCCGGAGCCAAGATGATTTTGGACTCCTCAACTATAGCGAATCTGGGAATTGTGGATAATTTTGGAAAATCGAGCTTCACTCTTTTGAATGCCCTCGATACTTGTACAACCCCTTTTGGTAAACGGATGTTGAAGCAAGTTATATGCACGCCGCCTTGTTATCCTGATGCAATAATCGAAAGACAAGATGCTGTTGTATGGCTTATGGAAAATCGTGAAGAATTTTGTGAAAAAGTAAAATTTATTCTTCAGAAAGTACCTGACTTAGAACATCTATTGTGTCGTATTCACTCGTTAAGTGTCGACCGAAAAGCAACTGATCATCCCGACTCGAGGGCTAACTTTTTCGAAGTAACGGTATATAAAAAGCGCAACGTTCAAGATTTTGTTCTGGCTTTAAAAACCTTGAAAAAATGCATGGAAGTTGCAAGATTGTTCGAAGGTTTCGAGAGCGATTCAGTTTTGCTTAATGAATTAATGAAAAGCAAGTCAGATGGTGGAAAATTTCCGATCGACATTGAAGAATTTGTTGAAAATTTTGAAATAGCGTTTGACCAAACTGAAGCATGCCAGACTGGTGAAATTCAGCCAAAACCAGGACTTGCGAAAGATTATGACGCTGCGTTGCAGGAACTTTCGGAAATTAAGGCAGAAAGTGAAAAGTATCTTCGAGAGCAACGAAAGTTTTTCAGATGTGATCGGATTCAGTACGCGAATGCAAAGAATTCTCAGTTTCAGCTCGAAATTCCATCGGAGGAAGTGTCAAGAGTACCCGATGATTATCAGTTTGCATCTAAGAGAAAAGGATGGGACCGATTCCAGACCTCAGTGACTCGAAAATTTGTTCAGCGCTGGACCAATGCCGAAAGCAACCGTGATGAATTGCTCAAGAATTTAACCAGAATTGTATTCAGTGATTTCTCTAAAGAGTTTGCGAAATGCTCTCGCGTTGTTAGGTCTATCGGCATGCTTGACGTTTTGATAGCCTTGGCAGATTTCAGCAGAACCGCCGATCCAATTATGTGCAGACCTCAAATTGTTGATTCCTGGTCAACGTCCTTAGATATTCAAAATGGAAAACACCCTTGTATTGAGAACGCTATGAAAGGCAGCTACATACCTAATAATACACAACTGGGAAAACATATGGAAGACCCCGAATCTCAATCTTGCGATTCTCAGAACTCTAGGTCCAGTCTTATCCTTTTAACAGGACCAAATATGGGTGGAAAGTCGACGCTGATGCGACAAACTGGGTTGCTGATAGTTTTGGCACAAATCGGGTGTTTTGTTCCGGCCGAGAGAATGTCATTCACGCCAGTTGATCGGATTTTTACCCGTCTCGGAGCTATGGACCGGATTTTGTGTGGAGAAAGTACGTTCTTTGTAGAAATGAGTGAAACTTGTTGTGTTTTGAATTATGCCACGCGGCACAGTCTGGTTCTGCTGGATGAACTGGGGCGTGGAACTTCGACGTTTGACGGGACTGCGATAGCATCGGCTGTTGCGAAGAAACTTGCGGATGAAGTCGGATGCCGAACTTTGTTTTCTACCCATTATCATTTGTTGGTGTCTGACTTTAGGGCAAATCCGAGGGTGTTTTTGGGTCACATGGCATGTATGGAAGAGGATGACGAAGGTTGGATATTCTCTGGATAAAAATCAGGAAATTAGGAAGTTTTGTATTTGTACTGGAAACTTATTTTTATTTCATCAAATTTTTAAACTGTTCCTGTTATTTCCCGAAATTATTAAAATACTTACCTTTATTTTGAAATTATTTCGATATATTTTTTTAACCTTTAAAGTGTTTTCCTTTAGGTAAATAATGTCGGGATAAAATAGTAATTTCAACGGCGTTTGAACTCGACACGTCGAAAATTGCCACGTAAAATATCGTAACACTGGTTTATTCTAGTAATTTCAGTTATTTACAATGCAACTTAATTATTTTTGAAATTGAGCAGTTTTAAACTAAAGTTGCGCAATTTGAACTGCAAATGACCTGATTTATAAAATTTATTTCAGACTGTGAGGAAGACGATATTGAAGATGGAATATCGGAACAGAAGGTGACATTTCTGTACAAATTCGTCCAGGGTAATTGTCCCAAAAGTTATGGCTTCAACGCAGCTAGAATGGCAGGAATTGACAAGTCAAACACGAAGGCTGCCCAGCGATACTCGAATGAACTTGAAACTCGGTTCTTGAGGAGGCAGAAATTCATGCGATTCGCCAAGTTGTTCGCGCAGTGATGATATTTTGTTTGCAGATGAACCTTAGAGATTTTGATTGGAAATGAAATACTTGATTACTCGAGTGCAAAAGAACAAATTTTGAAGGTTTTTGGACACAAAATTTATGCCACTGAGTGGCATGTGGCACTTATAGGAAAAAGCTCGAAAAGCAGTTTCTCTTCATTTTCGGAAACTGTTATTGTCTTTATTGGATAAAAGTTTTTAATGGATAAAATGAGGTAAACCAAACCTAATCAGGTTAAGCATTTGGGCCGTAGCTCCTGTGCACTTTTGTAAACTGGCATACCAAAAGTGCACTTTCCGGTCAGATGACAAAAGTGCACTTCCAAAAGTGCACTTATCTCCGCCCATAACAAAAGTGCACTTTGATCCAAAACCTATGGCTATCCTCATAAATTGTGGAAACCACTGAAAATGATACGAAACATCGCCAAATGGTGTAAAAAGATCAAAAAAGCTTAAAAAACACCAAAAATGTCATAAAAAGTGCACTAATCTGTATTTAGCCCCCGAATATATATTTAGCCCCCCAAAACCTATGGCTATCCTCATAATATATATATATATATATATATATATATATATATATATATATATATATATATATACATACACATACATAATAAATAAATATTTATGGAAACCACTACCAGAGTAGTGATCCACGATATCGAAGGTTTTTTTTATCGGTGACCCTCCTCCTCTCTCATCCTGGACTTGGGACCAGGCAATGGCGGAGTTACCACCCATCGACATTTAATAGCGATGTCGATTTTTTACCCCAAGACATCCAATTTTTGCGAAGGATGTCGGGCGGCCTGCCTTCATTTGACAAAGGCAGATATAGTCACCTGGACCATTTAGCGGGTCAGGCAACTCTGAAGATCACATTTAGCGTTTTGATCTAATGCTTTGCGAGCCACAATCGGCTTTTCATCATTTGAGTTGGAAAGCACTACCAGCGTAGTGATCCATAAAATAATTGGAGCCACACAATCGGCTCTTCATTATTGTGAAACTGTGGAGACAACTACCAGCGTAGTGATCCATGTTGATACAAACTGTCAGGAGCCAAAATTCAGCCTCATATGACATACGCAGATTTAATTATTGGAACCATTAAGCGGGTTCAGATTACTCTGTAGACAACTAGCGTTGTGATTGAATGCATTGCGAGCCACAATCGGCTTTTCATCATTTGAGTTGGATAGCACTACCAGCGTAGTGATCCATGAAATAATTGGAGCCACACAATCGGCTCTTCATCATTCCAAGACCACTATCACCGTAGTGATCCGTTAAACTGTTGGAGCCACACAATCGGCTCTTCATTATTGTGAAACTGTGAAGACCACTACCAGCGTAGTGATCCACGCTGATTCAAACTGTCAGGAGCCAAAGTTCCACCTCTTATGACATCGGCAGATTGAGTGACCGGAACCATTTAGCGGGTTCATGCCACTCTGAAGACCACAACTAGTGTTGTGATCTAATGCTCTGCGAGCCACAATAGGCTTTTCATCATTTGAGTTGGAAAGCACTACCAGCGTAGTGATCCATAAAATAATTGGAGGCACACAATCGGCTCTTCATTATTGTAAAACTGGAGACAACTACCAGCGTAGTGATCCACGTTGATACAAACTATCAGGAGCCAAAATTCAGCCTCATATGACATACGCAGATTGAGTGATTGGAACCATTAAGCGGGTTCAGATTACTCTGTAGACAACTAGTGTTGTGATCTAATGTTTTGCGAGCCACAATAGGCTTTTCATCATTTGAGTTGGAAAGCACTACCAGCGTAGTGATCCATGAAATAATTGGAGCCACACAATCGGCTCTTCATCATTCGGAGACCAAAACCAGCGTAGTGATCCGTTAAACTGTTGGAGCCACACAATTGGCTCTTCATCTTTGTGATAATGTGGAGACAACTACCAGCGTAGTGATCCAACACAAATACTTGGAAAGAGATTTTCTTTACTGAATCGCAAATTTCGATATACTCGTTTTGTATATCGTTCATTTTCTTTAGTGGGAATCGTAATTTTGAAACATTTTCCTGTCGTCTTCAAATTTTCATTTGCATCTTTTTCTTCATTTACTGGCTCATTTTTCTGTTTAATAAAAGTTTTGACTGTTAATCTCCCGCTCTTCGGCATGTTTTAGTGCGCGTAATGCTTGGTAAACCGTTGTTGGAAGAGAACACAAACGAAAAGAATTTCAAACTTAATTGAATATAATTAGATCAAGTAAACGATAAAAAAATGTTTGTTCTTTCCGACAACTGTTTAGCTAATGGTTTGTTTTAAGAAAAATATGTTCAGGAAAGAAAACGCTGCGTTTAGAAAACATTACAAAAAGACACTGCAAGTAAGCTTTGCTGCTTTAGTTTATGAAGTATTATCTTGAAAAAAAATAAACGGCTATGCTTATAGCATAAGTTTCTATTTCAACGCATTAAGTTTCAGATTTCTTATTTTATCGTTTCGTTTTTTCAATCGTTAATCTTCTTCCGTCGCTTTTTCCCATGTTGCAATTTGCTTGAACACAATCATGACCTGATGTCGCATCATGCTGTATGGTGAGTCATTGACTTCCTTTGGAAGTTTGTTTTTGAGCTGACCCTTCGCGTAACGTAAATACACCGAAGAGAGCCATCTAAAAGTATCATCGTTGGCATTATACTTTTGCCTCCCTTCTCGCTGCTTTCGGTTTTCAGAAAATTGTAAACTTTCTCTGTAAGTGTTGACCGCGCATTATCTTCGTCAGATTCGGTTTCATCGTTGTCTCCATATGTCGGAACATCACTTGCTTGATCGTCGTCCTCATATTGCTGGTCCTCATCTGGCTCATCCTCTGGCTGTTCACTGATAATTTCAGATTGCTGATTGAGTGGGGGTCTGGAACATGTGTAGTCCCATTCAGAGTAATGGCCCGCGAAGTTGATTGATCAACTGAATTCAACGCTTTTTCCAAAACTGTTGATGTTATTCGCGCATGCATTATGGCGTCAGTGTTAATCTCGTAACTGCTTTTACTGGTTGCAGCCCCATGACATACGTGATTGTTTATATACTCGCTCACAATTGTGGGAAGCTCATGATCGTCTGCCCACACCCTTTTCATTGGTTGTGCCCACACCCGAAAACTGACAATTGAATTGTCGCGATATGGCTCGGAAATAGTTTTTGTTGAGATCACGGACGCGATCTCCTTTCAAGTTCTCATCGTTATGGTGCTTGAGGGGTGGTAAATTGTACTTAGCATGACTCCCCGCAACTTTCAACAGTATATCCAAGTACTTTTCGAAGTATCGTTTTTCAGGTGTAAGTAGACCAATCACTTTTACACCAAATATAATAAAATGTTTTGTGGCTGCCTTTCAATTGATCAAAAATGAATTTTTTTGCAACAAGTAAATTAAAATTATAACCATACGGTTAAATATACCTGAAACAAAAATATTTCAAATCATTCAAACAATAATAATATAATAAACATCAACAAATTTCTTAAAGAATCAAATTTTAAAATTTTCTTTTGATTGTTTTCTTCCTAAAAATAAAAATAACTTTTAAAAGCTCCTACGTTACTATTCAAAGGAGTTTTTTCATGTTGTGAGAGCAAGAAATCATTCAACGTTTTCTTAAAAACGTTTTCATTTTTTGCCAACCGAAGCCAATGTGGTAATTTATTCCATTTTTGTACGCATTGACGAACAATCGAATCCATTCCAAAGCTGGTTTTGGCATTTTGTCTAATTTTGAATTGTTTTGTTCGAGTATTTTGATGAAGACTCAGATACCCGTGAAGGTTTTCAGAATTTTCTGGCCTAGCGATATCACAACGAAATTTGATTAGCGACATTTTTGCTATTATTAGCTCAGCTGATAGGGTCTTTGTCTGGATTAGCAGATCTCTCGCTTTGTCATACTTTTTGCGTAGAAAGCACACCTCTATACCCCAGTTAACCTGCCGGTTAAGGCGTTTTAGGTTTTTTGCAGATGAATTTTGAAAAAAGATTGCCGAAAATGATAAGTGTGAAAGCACAAGTGATTTTAGAAGAATTCGCGCGTTCAGAGGAACTTGATGTCTTATAAGGTAAATTGATCTTATAGCATGAGCCATCTTTTTCAAGGTTTTATTCAGCTGCTCCTCGAAACTAAGATTCCTGTCTATTTGAATACCAAGATATCTGCATTTTTTTTGTGTTGTGAGAACTTCGCTTTTGTAAAAAAAATAGATCCGAAATCTGAATTATCGCGCGAAAAAAAGATTAGTTCGGTTTTGTTTGTATTCAAAGTTAGTTTCTTCATCTCTACATATTCTTCTGTTTTTTGTAAAATTTCCGTGACTTTGCCATGTAAGCTACCTTTCTGTCCACAACAGACAATACTTGTGTCATCTGCGAATTGAATTACCTTTTCCGTTGTGCTTATATTAGATGAGAAATCGTTCACATATAAAAGAAAAATGAGTGGTCCTAAAACAGTTCCTTGTGGCACACCGTGATTCAAAATTTCACAATCAGAGAATATGCCATTAAGTTTTACCTTTTGTCTGCGGTTGGCAAGAAATGAAAACAGATTCTTTCGGTCGCTGGTAAAAACCATACATTTCATTTTTTTAAGGAAAATGTTATGCGAAATGGAATTAAACGCTTTTGCAAGGTCTATAAAAATAGCAACAGTTTCTTTGCTTTGATCTAAATTAGACGAAACTGTTTCAACCAGTTCTAGAACTGCATCTGGTGCAGAATTTTCTGAAATCCGAATTGCTCTTTGTTTATAATTTTATGCTTATCAATGAACTCCATCATCTGATTCAGAAGGAGGCGCTCAAAAATTTTTGCAAAACTCGGAGTAACAGAAATTGGTCGATAATTTGTGCTATCTAATTTATCACCTTTTTTGAAAATTGGTGTTACATAGGCTAGTTTCATTTTAGTTGGGAAAATTTTCTCCTTAATGCACTCATATAAGGCGAATTGTAGATGTACGCCTATAGCTAATTTGCAAGACTTTATGAGTCGAATTGACCACCATGCCCTGCTGCTTTGTTATCGTCCAGCGAGTCAATGACTTCATAAAGTTCTTTTCTAGTTCTGAATATGAATTCTGAATGTGAATTCAGGTATATTAAGTTTATCAGGGTATTTACAAGCAATATCCAAACCTTTGAAAACACCTAGATTAGCAAATGATCTATTCAGACAATGGACAATATTTTTTGGTTCCCTTGAAATTTCACCACTGTCTAATCTGATTTCATCAACCTTGTCAATTCTTTCTTTCGGACTGGTCTTTTGTTTAACGAGTTTCCATTGTTCCTTACTTTTTGGTAAATTTTGAAAGAAATTGATGCAAAAATTGTTGTAAGCCTCCCTTAGTCTCCTATTAACTAAGTTTCTTAAGAGCTTAAATTTTTTGTACGTCTCGCTGTAAAGAATTTTTTTCCATTTATTGAAGAAAAAATATTTTTGTGCAATCAAATGTTTCAATTCTTGTGTTAACCAGGGCTCAGATTTCTTATAAATTTCTCCCCTTTTTTAACACTCTCAATTGGTGCGTGTTTTTCATCAATTTTCTCAAAAATATCTAGGAATGAATCAAACATATAGTTGCCATTCTCACATTGGTACCTTCTACACCACTCGGCGAGGGCAATATCTCTGTTACATTTAGAGCGTGAGAAAAGTCGATAATTTCTCATCGTTATTATGTTGTCACTCTCAAATTTCTATGAGAGGTTTGATTCAAAAATAACAAGAAATGGTCGGAGTTAAAAGGGGTTGTTGTGACATTGTAGGCAATTATCTGATCTTTTCAAACGAAACAGTGATCAATAAATGTAAATGTTTTATCGGTACCTCTGGTTGCATCCCTTAGGTTAACAATTTAATCCTGAATTTGACGCAAAAATGTCTAGTTTACTTTTTTCTGTCTTGTTCAGATAATTCAAGTTGTAATCTCCCAGCAAAATAACGTTATCTGTACCGTTATATGCTCCCGATAATTCGGTACTTAACTGATCAAGAAAATACTCACCAAGACGTTTGTTTGGGCAATAAGAAACGTTAACAAGTAATTTTTCAGTCAAAGGGTCAGTTATTTCAACCCAAATGGATTCAAAAAAACTCTCACCAACCGTTTCAAGGCTTGATTTAATATCGGCGGTAAATTTTTTCGGGACAAAAATACCTACTCCTCCGCCCTTTGAAGCCACTGTTTTGTCTGATCTACATTTCCCAAAGAAAGTATGCGATGCTGTTAAAAAGTTATTTTCAATATTACAATCAGTGTCCAACCAGTGTTTCAGTTACAGCGACAAACTTATTAATGGGAGCTGTTTGCAAAAAGTTTGCAAACTCTTCAAACTTGTTCTTCAAGCCTTTACAATTAATAAGGAAAAATAAAGGCGAGTGGCTTGTTCCTCTGTTTTTTAAGTAACTTGAATACTCAATCAAATTTTCCAGATGAGGCCCTGGGTTCAATTCAATGTCCCCTGACAGCATGAGACGTACAAGTGAATAAAAAAACTAACAGTTTTAGGAAGAAAACAAAAAATTATGAATCAACTGTTTTAAAAAAAATAACAAACATTAGGTTTGTTGGAATAATGATTTTCAAATGTGCGCTTATGAATTTCACTATGATTTTCTCTTCCCATAAGTGTACTGAAATTTAAAAATATCAAGAAAAGTCGCATTGTTCTATATTTCAACAAACCATCAGCCAAATTTATAATGAGTTGGAGGTAAAAATGCTTGTTTTGGATGGAAACCAAAAAAATTGTTGTTATCATAGTGATCAAAATGTTTTCCAAAGTTTCGGTTGATAATTCTCGGTTTTATTTCAGTTTCTGATTTGAACAGTTTTTCGCTCAGCAACGTCAGGTATTCTTCGGAGTTCTTTTGGGCAACACTCAAATGCATGGAAACCTCTCTCATAGTCATCATGCATTCCTTCAAGAAACGATTTCTCTATGAAAGCAATTTCATGTACTCGTGATGTGTTCCGCATTATAAGGAGAGTCATTATGCAATTTTGGATGGATCTGTATGTCTCCTCATTGATATCATCATTGTAGAGCACCTCCTCTAAAAATCCATAGATTCTGTCTCTAAGTTCCCTTGCTTCATTGAGCGTTCAAGTAGACTAAATACTTAACAAACGCCACCATGTCATCGGTAAGGTATTGACAATACTTTGGGCTCTTGAGCTCTTTGGCTCTGTATCGCTTTATCCAGTCTATGAACTTCGTTGCATCGTAAAGACCTTTGGTATCATTGATTTCCCACGCTACACGTTTTGCTGCTAATGCTACCGTGCTGATCGCTGTCCTCTTACTAATCTTTTCTCATAGCAACCGTATTCTGTACGTTTTGAATCCTTCAATTGTTTCTTCAAAATTATAAGTATTTCGCTCCCAGTTTAATCTAGCTTGATCCACTTGGCTTGGCGCTTGCTCGTCGTCAGATATGACCACGTGTTTCAAAATGCAATGAGGCAATTCCTGGACTTTGCTGAAACTCATAAGGTAGTCCCTGTGATCAGACTTCTCTTTCACGCAATGTCTATGCTGTCGGTCAACAATGACCATGCATTCCGGGTGAGTGCATAGGTACTTTATCGATCTCTTCGTTTTCTGGTTGTGCTGGAATGTGTGTGTACGCTGAACAATGTCAATATTTGGCTCGCAGAGTGTATGTTTCGTTAGCAGATGAGTTTTCAGCCTGAAGTAAGATGAATAGTCAGTAAAGCAGAACTGACAAAACAACAGAATTTTCCTTTTACTATCTTTTTCGTACTTCAACACCCATTCCGGTTTTTCCATGTGCTTGAAATAAAAATCGATCGCCTCCTGGAATGAGCCACCTCTTGATTCGCAAATATCACTAAGTGCCCTTCTTTCTTGCCTCCGTTGGGTTCTTATTCGAAACTCTTCCTCAATTTCTTGTTCGTCATCCGTCGAATCTGAGTCCCTCCTTGTTTCGGCACGTTTCTTCGGTTGAGTTGGATTTATCCTTTTTGACCATGAGGCAAATGAACTCGAAGGTTTATAATGATTTGAGTTTTTACAAAATTTTTCACAAAATTTTCCACTAGCAATTGCATAATCCCCATCTGAACTAGATTCATCGGACGGTTCAAAATCCTCCTCAGAAGAACTTTCTCTCCGCCGACGTTTCTTTGATTGTACTGTGTCGAAAGGAGGTGGGTATAAAGACAGGCAATTGATTGATGTTCTCTACCGACTCGTCTTCATTGACGTCACTTTCTTCAACCAGCACGCCATTCGAATCCGGACTAAGTGGCGGGTTTTCCTGTCGGCCGAAGGGAATCGTGTCGTCGGAAGCAAGACTCATGTAATCGTTAACTAAGTTCATTTTTCTCGGATGAATGAGTTTCCGTTGTTCCAAGTTTTTTTGTACTCGTGATATCGGTAAGTGGCTGGACGCTCACTTGATTTTCTGCCTGCATTGGTGTCAATTCAATTAATTCAATTTTTGATCTTGGCTGCTTCTTTGGCTCACTTCTTGTTTGGCGCCAGGGGGCGTCCATAGTCGTATTCCAGCTCTTCAAGAGGCTCAATATCCTCAGTGCCTGGAAAGCAATATGCGAGACTGAATTTACTATTATTGGCGCAACGTTTGGCGAAACATGGTTGTCGTTCATATATCTCGCCCATCCTGACTTTGATTCGTCCCCGGAATCAATGAACAAAGATTTCAACTCGGTGAAACAATACGCGTTCCGCTCATCTTCCTTTAACTTTTCATATTCGTTTTTCGTGATTCGTTGTCCCCAATAGCAAGCAACAAATGATCCTTTCTCAATTTTCTTCCTTGCAAAAAACCCACGTCCTTTGAAACCTGCTCCGGATATAAACAGCATGTCCCTTTTGTCCTGATCCAGGTACTTCTTGGCCAACGTCTCAAATGCCGATCGTTCGTTCTTTTCCCGCAACCTTCCCAAATCGATGGGCATCTTTACTGGTAGCCTTTTCAATCGAACAGTAATTATTTCAACTTGATCTTAAAGAGATGACGCTGGAGTTGTAAGCTAATATGAACATTTGAAAGGGTGTTGTGCAGAACACAAGGGTTAGAATAAACATAGCAAAGTACGAAAAATTGAACGAATTGTTAGTTGATGGGAGTTTCTAAATTATTTGTGTCAGAAGCACTCATTTTAAAGAAGGATTTATATGATTCCCGGAGCCCAAAACTTTTTGTTGACTTTTTTATATTTCATATGATGAGAAAAAAAAACGAGTTTGCAAAAAAAGTTATTTTTCCTGAAAAAACAGAAAACAAAGAAAAGACAAATGGGCACCTTGCTCTGAACAAGACAAGAATGCAGAAAAAAACCAGCCCGAAAAAAAACAATTTGTTGATTTCTCGTGTTTTCCTGTGAGAAATTTATGGCCGACAAAATAAAACTGACACCCAAAAAAATCACAATTTATCAAAAAATGGTTTAAAAAATTGGACACAAAAGCAAATGGGAACCCCCATGAACAAGACGAGAAAAAAATAAAAAACAGAAACAAAAAAAAACAGTTTTTTGTTGACTTACTGTGTTTTCCATGTGAGGTCTAGCCGACAAAATTGACACCCACGAAATTAAAGTTTCCCATCAAAAGTTAACGCAAAATGCACATCAAAAAACAAATAAGCACCTTCCCATGGACAAGACAAGAAAGCAGGAAAAAAGCAGACCCAAAAAAGCAAATTTTTTGACATATTTTCCATGAAAATCCTATATATATATACATCAAAAATCACCCAAAAGTTTTTTGTGTCACCATTTTATGAAAAACACACCTGTTTGGCTAAGTGTGATTTGTGCGACCAACATGAATTTGAAAACCCAAATCAAAAAAGGTATTAGTTGTGCAGCTATTCGAGTTCAAACCTCAATTATATCACAAAGTCAGGAAAAGTTCACCCTAACTTCAGTTCTGAATAAAAACTCAAATAATGATAATAGAGGGTTGTATATAGGCTTAAAATAACCGCTGGCCAAAGTTAAACAAGAATTTAATGTCGAGGAACCTTTAAAATTAATGGAATTTTCAGGGTTTTAATATACCTCAAAACTCAAGTAGATGCCTCAAAAATTACGTAAAAGTTCATTGGGTCACCATTTCATGAAAAATACATCTATTTGGCTAAAATTGGCAGGAACCTAGTATTTTGTGCCGCCAAACTGAGTTTTAGATCCAAACTCAAAAGAAGTCATTACTTATGGATATATTCCAATTCGCAGCCCAAGCACATCACACGAACACTCTGAGACCCAAAAAACTGCAGAATTTGAATAATAAAACAAATTGAAAGGATAAAAAACGCTGTGCAAACCTTCTATGGCCCAGTAGCAGGAAACTGAAAATAACTTGAACCAAAAAGAACATTTTTTAAACTTCCTTCTGCTTTTGATAAAACAACTCTAATCTAACATGAACTGTATTTCCACCAAAGTATGCTGACAAAATATGGTGAATTGAAACTTTTTATTTTTGGAGAAAAATCCAAAAAACTGACAAAAAATCACCAAAAACCACAAAAATTACATTTTTTCGGCCAACGTTGAGGTGAAACTTTTCATTTTTTTCTAACGAAAATTTGTCAGCACCAAAAGAACACCTAGAGAATTGATTATCGATAGTTTTTAGGACGTTGCAATGCTCTTGGTAACTACCAGGTCCAAAAAATCACCAAAAATGACAAATTGCTTAAAATTAGCCAAAAATTACTAATTTTGGCAATACAAAAAGACCGCATATAGTTTCTTTTATGCAACCTCGAAAATTTGCACGTCACTTGAGTTCCCTATGAAGTCCGTTGGACAGAAAAAAATAGTGAACCACAAGAAGAGCGCAAAACAGACCGCAGACCGATTTTGAGGCTAATTTTGGTGACCGAATTCTCTTTGACCAATTTGACTAGCAAGTTGCCCTTTGTACCGCCTAAAGACTTATGTGCCTAGACCCACCTCCCAAAATTTTAGCCTTATAGGGCAACTGGGGCATATCCAGTACTCTCTCAAAGTTCGCACACAAGGCGACAACGAAAAACGGCGAAAACCCGAAAATGCCATTTTGACCCCCCAAAAGTTGTCCGGATCTTACCAAACCGGTAGAACTAGAAAGGTAAGTAACAGAGGATTGTAACGGTTTAATTTTTTAAATTTTGTTAAATTTTCAGGGAATTATTAAAATTTCAATTTTTGCCATGTTTAAGGCTTATGGAAATCAAGGGTAAAATTTTACACACTCTCTATTTAACTGTGCAAACCACAAAATGACGCACAGAAATGTGTGTACAACTTTATAGACCCAGGCTTGACCGGAACGAAAACTGTTGAATTTTTCGTACCTTTTTTCTGGCACCCCTCTCAACCTGCCAAAATTCGACTTTGATGGCAATTTTGAAGGCGAAGGACTCAAAATCACCCTAGTATAATAGTGGTTCTCCGGAAACCCAATTATATTTCTGACATCGTCAAAAATAATCATGACCTACTAACTTTTTGGTGTCAAATTTGTCGGAAATTTTGAACCCGAAGTTAATCAGAAAAGGAGATAAAAGTATGATCCCGGTTAGCTGTGACTTTTTCGAGCTAACATAAGCTTCATACGACCCCTAGTTGCCTAATGTTAAAAACCCGAAAAAATTAATTTTTCATTGCTTTTCGAGCATTTGATCTTGTCCAAAAAACACACTTTTTTAACCCATGTTTTAAGATACGGAAAACTTAAATTACCGTCATTTCATGAAAAATGCATCTTTTGATGCAAAGATTGGTAGGTACCTAGTTTTTTTAAGCGGCGGAGACGACGGTGAAGACTGTTTGTCAAAATTGTTATTGTACGTTGACGTATTACGTTTTCCGTGAACGGAACACATGAATTTTAGCAAAAATTGAGTGCAAATATTTTAAAAGCAAAATTGAAGCATCGCACCGACATGTGTGCTTAAAGTAAGCTTCTTCTATGCCCTGGTAATGTTATGTTAGCTTGGCAACTTTTGGAACGTTTTTTTTTGTTTTATAAAAATGGCTCAGAGCATAGAAGGTACAAAAGGCGAGGAAAATGGACCTTTTTTGAAAAATTGTCACCATTTCATCAAAACTGCATCTCTGGTTATAAAAATTGGCAGAGTTCTAGCTAATTACGTGAGGAAAACGAATTTGAAGTCGGTTTACAAAACTCTTCACTATACGGCGAGTAAATGTGTATTCCGTAGGTCAAACGTACCTCAAATTGTTTTAAAAAGCTTCTTTAAGTTCAAACGTTAATGAAACTTGAAATAATTATCTCAAAGGTTTCTATATAGGCTTAAAACAACCGCTGGCAAAAGGTTAACAAGAAATATTTATAGAGAAATCATAAAAATCACTGGGATTTTGCCAGGGTCTCATTATACCTCAAAACTCTGATACATGCCTCAAAAATTACAGAAATGTTCATTGGGTCACCATTTTATGTTAAAATGCACCTATTTGGCTAAAAATTGGCAGGAACATAGTTTTTTGTGCGGTCAACTTGAATTTGAAATTCAAAATTAAAACTTCTAAGTTGTGGAGCTATTCCAGTTCAAACCTCAAGCATATCACAAAAAATCAAAAAAAGTTCACCCTATTTTTAGGTCTCAATAAAAACTCAAATAATGGTCACAGAAGGTTGTATATAGGCTTAGAGCAACCGCTGGCCAAAGTTAAACAAGAAATTAAATAGAGGAAGCATAAAAATCACTCGGATTTTGTCAGGGTCTCAATATACCTCAAAATTTATGTGCATGCCTCAAAAAAACCTCAAAGTTCATTGGGTCATGATTTCATGTGAAATACACCTATTTGGGTAAAATTTGGCGGGAACAGTATTTTGTGCGGCCAACTTGATTTTCAAATCCAAAATAAAAAAAAATTATAAGATCTGGAGCTATTCCAGTTAAAACCTCAATCATATCACAAAAAGTCTAACAAGTTCACCCTAACTTCAGGTCTAAAAAAAACTCAAAAACTAATCATAGAGGGTTGTATATAGGCCTTAAAACAACCGCTGGCCAAAGTTAAGCGAGAATTCAATGTAGAGGAACCATTAAAATCACTGGGATTTTGTCAGAGTCTCAGTTTACCTCAAAACTCTTATACATGCCTCAAAAATTACGTAAAGTTCATTGGGTCACCATTTCATGAAAAGTACACCTCTTTCGCTAAATTTTTGCTGGAACCTAGTGTTTGTTGACGCCAACCTGCATTTGAAATCCAAAATCAAAAAAACTTACAAGTTGTGGAGCTATTCCAATTCGAACCCCAAACATATCAGGAAATTTCGAAAAGTTCACCCTAACTTCAGGTCTGAATAAAAACTCAAATAATCATCACATAGGGTTGTATATAGGCTTAACCGCTGGCCAAAGTTAAACAGGAATTTAATGTCGACAAACCATAAAAAATACTGGATTTTGTCAGGGTCTCAATATACCTCAAAATTTATGTGCATGCCTCAAAAAAACCTCAAAGTTCATTGGGTCATGATTTCATGTGAAATACACCTATTTGGGTAAAATTTGGCGGGAACAGTATTTTGTGCGGCCAACTTGATTTTCAAATCCAAAATAAAAAAAAATTATAAGATCTGGAGCTATTCCAGTTAAAACCTCAATCATATCACAAAAAGTCTAACAAGTTCACCCTATCTTCAGGTCTAAAAAAAACTCAAAAACTAATCATAGAGGGTTGTATATAGGCCTTAAAACAACCGCTGGCCAAAGTTAAGCGAGAATTCAATGTAGAGGAACCATTAAAATCACTGGGATTTTGTCAGAGTCTCAGTTTACCTCAAAACTCATATTCATGCCTCAAAAATTACGTAAAGTTCATTGGGTCACCATTTCATGAAAAGTACACCTCTTTGGCTAAATATTTGCTGGAACCTAGTGTTTTTTGACGCCAACCTGCATTTGAAATCCAAAATCAAAAAAAACTTACAAGTTGTGGAGCTATTCCAATTCGAACCCCAAACATATCAGGAAATTTCGAAAAGTTCACCCTAACTTCAGGTCTGAATAAAAACTCAAATAATCATCACATAGGGTTGTATATAGGCTTAACCGCTGGCCAAAGTTAAACAGGAATTTAATGTCGACAAACCATAAAAAATACTGGATTTGGTCAGGGTCTCAATATACCTCAAAACTCTTGTACATGCCTCAGAAATTACGTAAAAGTTGATTGGGTCACCATTCTATGACAAATACACCTACTTGGCTGAAAATTGGCAGGAATCTAGTTTTTTGTGTGGCCAACCTGAAACTTTAATCCAAAATAAAAAAACTGATAAGTTGTGCAGCTATTCGAGTTCAAACCTCAATTATATCACAAAGTCAGGAAAAGTTCACCCTAACTTCAGTTCTGAATAAAAACTCAAATAATGATAATAGAGGGTTGTATAAAGGCTTAAAATAACCGCTGGCCAAAGTTGAACAAGAATTTAATGTCGAGGAATCATTAAAATTAATGGAATTTGGTCAGGGTTTCAATATACCTCAAAACTGATGTACATGCATGAAAATTTACGTGGAAGTTGAGTGGGTGACCATTTCATGAAAAACAAGCGAACCTATTTGGCTAAAAATTGGCAGGAACCTAGTTTTTTATGCGGCCAATCTGAATTTTAATTCCAAAATCAAAGGTGCAAACTCCTTTGATGCACAATTTTGACAGACGTTTGCTGCACCCCTATCAGAAGATTTTGTATAAGGTCCTTCGGGTTCTTTTAGTGAACCTACAGAAGCGTATTATAGTTTGAAATCTTTGTTTTTACAAGTGGAACACAGAAATACCATTTGTTTGGGCAATCTAAGTTAAAAGCCTGTTTATGTGTCAAAAACTGCAACAACACTTTTGATCAAAAATTTTGTACTTTTGTATACTTTTTCTACTCGCTCACTATTGAGCGATAGTTTAAATTCTTTGCATCTATCAGTGGAACACAAAATACTTTTCGTTGGGACATTTTGTAAGGTTGGAGCACGTTCGCAGGCCAAAAACTGAAAAACATTCCTCCTATCAGAAGTTTTTGCCTTGTATAAGGTCTTTGGGGTACTTTTAGCAGTCGCAAAATATTGAACGGTAACGCGTTTGAAAGCACGTTTAAGGGCCAAAAACTGAAAAAAAAACAAATTTGATCAAAAGTTTTTGTGTTGTAGGGATGTTTGCGTACTTTTAGTAGTCTCACAATATTGAGCGATAGCGCGTTTGAAAGCTTTTATAATACCATTTATGAGGAGGCTTTAACAATTCTGGAAAAAACCCATGGGATGGAGAGATTTGACCTCAAAAAAAATTGTGACCAAAAGTGCACATGGTCTTAACCTCAACTTTCGGTTTTTTGGACACAAGTCAACAAATATTATTCCGACCTTAATAAAAGTTTTGATTTTGGAGGGTCAAATCGGATGTGGATAGAAGTTAGCAACAAGTTATATGAGAAGAAAGCTATGCTCATGGGAAGTTCAAAACAGTTGGAATTTCTCAAAAAAGTTGATTTTTTGTTGACTTATGAAAAAAATGGTGAAGGGTAAAGTTGAGGTTAAAAAGTGCACTTTTGTCTGGGTGACTTTTCTCGACGAATAATTGACGTAGAGTTAAAAATTTTTTCAGAAAGCTGAGTTCAAATGCTAATCAGAAATACCCTATAATCTACCCTAGGTGTCGTGAAAAAAATTTTTGACCAAAATACCAAAAGTACACCCTTAACCTCAACTTGAAAATTTTTTCGAAAAATTGTCCGTTTTTAACGCGGAAAGATGTACGGGCCTTAAAATTGCCTAATAAGTGGATTCCATACCTCATTAAACCCAAAAAACAAGTTTTTTGGGAAAAAATAGGGGGTGGTCTTTTCATCGGCCACTTTACAAAAGTGCACCGGAGGTATGCTTAGGGCTATTGCTCTTAAATCTCAGCAAATAAAGTTTTAGCTACCCGTCTGGGTAAATTGAGTCAGAAATATTGGCACTTTGACTCGAGAATACTTTTGCACTGCTAATTATTTTGTTGCTAATTACTGACAGTATTAATAACAATTCAAACTCATTACTTTTCCTGTTGAATTTGTTGTTTGTTTTCTGTTTTGCTTGAATGAGTGCTGACTTTGAACCCGAATAATTATGAAATGGAAAGGTTGGCAGTTTTCAATTGAAGTTTACAATTAACCTGAAAATGTTTTCCAGAGGCTTTGATTTGAATGTTTGACTTTTTAAGTAGAACCGTGTACAGAGAATAGCGATGTTTCATTGCTGTCAAGCTTGAGTGCGTTCTCTGCGGACCCTTTACTCACAATAGCACTGCCTGATTTTTCGTCCCATTGTTCTTTCGTCTGGCCACAGAATTTTGCTACTTTTCGTCTCCAGAAAAAAAAACGGGATAAACTGGTAAAGACCGAGGGCATTGTCACTGCGCAGTTCCAGGGGGTGAGGGTTCAAACTGAGAACGCACTGAATATATATATATATATATATATATATATATATAATATAATATAATATATATATATATATATATATATATATATATATATATATATATATAATATAATTGTATATATATATATATATATATATATATATATATATATATATAAAACATATACAATTATATTATATATATATATATATATATATATTTAATATCGCCTCAACAGTTTCAATGAATCGCATTCTTGGAGACTAGCATACTCTAAGAGAGCTGCCTTGTGAGTCAATGCCCTCGGACGATACCAATTTGTGCCCTTTTCTGAAGGAGAAAAGTCACGAAATTCTTTGGCCAGACAAAGAGCTATTGGACTAAACATCTGTAGTACGAAAATTTGGATGAAAAGATCAGTAGTACTAATATAATTGGTTATGTTCACACCTAAGCTTCATGATAAAAAGAGGGATTGAAAGTTTCGGCTCATTGGAGAACGCGCTGAAGATTTCCTAAAAATCATTTTCTACGGCCGTCTTGAAGTATCGTTGAACAAATATTAATCCTTTTAATATAGCACAAAAGGCAGCGACAAAATATTAGCCATCAGCTTTGGCAAACTTTCGGAAAGCAGATTTAACGTACAAATAATGAGGAAAGCTGCACCCAATTGATTAATTTTGAAGAAGTAATTGAAACAATTGATGTTTAACTTAATTAAGTACGGCTTCAGAAACTGGACTACTATTGAATTTTTTTTGCAAATATTCTCCAATTTCTGAAATAGTATTTTTTGGATCAACATAAACTGTTTGAGATGCTTTGTGTAAGCTTTTCAAAAACATTGTTCTGCGTGCAGCTCTCCTCGTTTTCGTTTTGTGAAAATACAATAATTTTGATCATGGTATAGACAATTGCGTGATAACTAGGTAGATGTTCCAGTGAAAATAATTCCTACTTCAAAATATCAACATAGTACTTCAATCAAATTTTACAAAGTAACAAATTTAACCTCTTAGTGGCAACCACTATAGATACTGAGTAAAGGTGAATGAATCCCCCCTTTTGGCAAGGATGTTAATTCTCATTCCAAAGTTTGTCAATAGAATTTTTTGTCTATGCTGCTTTTCTGCTAAAGACGGGTGCTCAAAATTTTGTCAATTAATTGAAAAAAATTACTTTAGTTTCGAACTCCACTTACTAATTGAAATTGATTAACATGTATAACCGAACAACTTTAATCATTCAAAAACGAATCAAATTATTTTCAGTCAGGATTGCAAATAAGCGAAACTTGAAATTGCAGATTTCTAGCAGTTATGCAGTCTATTAAATATTAGTCATGAAATGAATTCAACTTTATGAGAAAGGAATTCAATGGGTTTTTTGGCTGTACAGAGTCCAAGCAGTGTTTTCAGGTAACTTTCAGAAATGTAGTTGCGAATTTCAACCGAAGCTTTTATATCGAGTGTAAATCTACTCTCTTGTGATTAAATATTCACTGCTTGCAGATAGTTGAAGAGTGATTGTGTAGTACATTTTTTGATTACTTGATAGAAAAATTAACACAATTTATAGACTGGAAAAAGTTTTTTTTAACTTAACGACATAAAATTCAAAAGATAATGAAACCTGTGACATTTGATAGGATAATGAGCGTTAAATTTTGTTTAATTTGCTCTGCGGGGAACTTTTGTATGTTAAGTAACGTGTCTGGTCTAACGCTGCTCAAATCTTAAGGAAACAATTTCAACAAGCTATTGGTATCAATGAATCAACGTAGTCCAAGTATATTTCACCACGAATTGTTATTGGTAATCGCGTATATCTTTGTTTACCTCTAATTCTTTTAAGTTTGAATGAGTGATAACTTTCTATCTGTTTATTCCTATAAGGGAAATGTTGGCGACGACATTTGAAGTTTTTATTGAATTTAAATAGCTTTATAAAAATGGCGAATAGGCGCCCGTCAGTAAATTTAAAACTTAATCATCAAACAAGAATTTGTTCGCACCGTTGAAGGAGGAAATCATCTCTCGGAAAGTATTTCTTCAGCATTATACTGTGTTTAAAATTAAGTTTAAAAAATTGTAATTTTCAATTGCTCTCGAACGAATTTCATAGCAATTATTGTAAAGGTGTTGGCTTTTGATGCAAATTTCTTGCTTGATTGTTTTTGCGCTTATCTTCTAGAACATTCTTTGACTTCTCAAGTGACTTTTTCACGTTTTCGTTCTTCATTTTTGAGTGATCTCTATTGCTCTCACTCCGAAGTAAAGTATGTGTTGTAATAAAATGGATTGCAACGTAGTTCAAACAAGGGCCTGTTAGCCGAGAGGGAAGTACTTCTGGTAAGGGATTGGGAGGTCAATGTTTCCAATCCCGGTGTGGGCAATTATTTTTGCAACCATCAAGAAAAATTTATCTAGGCTACAGCCCCGGAATTAAATTGCCTCGCCTGTCGTTTGAGAGCAGTTCTTTAAGAATGAATGAATGTAAGAAGAGCGCGCCAATATGAGCATTAAAACAGTTTTTTGGAGAAAATATTGAGGAAAATAGAAGGCTTAGGGTTGCAAAAATAATATGCACTCACTAAGCAGGGAGAGGTGGAGGGGGTGTGGTGGGACCGAAAATGATCCACGGAATATTATCTTATACTTGTTCATAGCAAATCATTGTTGATGTGGCAAGTGCCCTAGGGGTTTGATTGCTTCTAAACTCCCGGCTTTCACGTCTGAAGTGATGTTTTGTTCGGGCAATTTTCGATGATTGATTTTAAGCGCTGAAGATGTTTTTTTAAGTAATAGTGGTAGAATTTCAGTTTGACATGGTGTAGTCTCGCTGACAACATTCATTGTTTTGTATTCATCGCTGTTGTTGTGGTGAAACATTATGCCCCTCAAGTTTCAAAGATGGCACTTTGAAGTGGGAAAGATGTGCTGCTATGCTGCGATTCCCTGCACTCTCTACTACCTCCTCAATTTTACACCAGCTCTCAAGTAAGACTACTGGAAAACTATCTCAAAAAACTGATCTTATCCGTTTGTGCCCCCCCCCCCCAGCTCAATCGGTGCATATTATTTGCACCGCCCAGAGGAACGTGCCATGTTTTTTACATAATGATTTAGCATGTAGTGAACCGTGCTCGTAGCTAGGGGGTGCATAGCGTACTGGGGGGCGGGGCACAAATGGAGAAGATTCAAAAACTGAATATCCATTTAAGTATAAATAGGCAAAGAATCTAAACATGACTAACGGCAGTATAAGCAGCATAGTAACATTTCTAAGTTATATGCAGCACATCACAATCAGACTTAAATTAATAATTAAGACAATTTTTGTAGAGCTGAAAAGTGTTCCTCGATACATTCCCACCATTATTTGAAACTTAACGCATTGGGTCCGTCTGAAATTGTTGAAAATTTAGTTTTTGAAAAGTTAAATTTCTTAAGTCACTATCTCCATTTCTCAAATAAAAGAGCATGGATCTAGTTAGTCAAGCAGGCTAAAACTGTGTAGTGCTTTATGTTCAATTGAAACACTCACTCAGTTAGTTTTGAAAAAAATTTTTAGCGTATTAGTTTTTCAAATTTTTGTAAGGACGACTGACTCAGCAGTTGGAGAAATTTTAAGCAATGTTAATACTGAAATCTATTTTTCAGAAGTGTCATTCAAAATTTCAACCTTCAACTATCGAGGTCCTTTGAAAAGAAAGTTGAGCTGAGGTTTTCCCCTGGAAAAATGAAATTTAGAAAGTGTTTTTTGGTCTAGGTTGATTTTTTGTGAGAACCTATGAGTTCATGATTTATTTTGTCGCCTGTTCCTTTGGTGGTTTTAGTAAAGAATGTATTCTGCTTTATAACGTTCAATGGTTGATTTCTTTAAATATGTCAATAAATAGATGCGTTATTTATTATTGTCTTTGACGCCACTAATCATTTTTTTGCCCTATTTTTTAATAATCTTAATAGATTTGATAGCAAGCTATTATTAGTCTTCTCGTTTTCTTATTTCGTCGTCAAAGTTTTTGTTACGGCCATATGAAGTCGCGCTCACCTCAAGTATGCTTTTCTTTTCATTGATTCAATTTTGACTGAATTGCGTGCGTGATGTCATTTTTCACTCAGCGGAGCGAGTTTTGTGTTCATTCGCACTTTTTTCGGTCACAAGTAACTTTTTTAGTCTAAAAAATCACTCCCTAACGCTCCAATAGGTTTTTGCTAACTGTAATGGAAGGTGATGAATGGGAAGCTAATAAAAACAACAGATTAAACAATTACTTTTTTACTAAATATAACATCAGTAATTAGTTAAAAAAAACAGAAATTTCTGAAATTTCCTGTCTTTGGTCTCTTATATTAATAGCCGCCCTCATCTTCTCAGCCGGCTATTATAGCGCTCCTATTTTTTTTACTTCGTCGAACTCTTTCGCTTTACCCATTTTGCTGCTTTTTCGACATTCTGCGTGAAACCTTTGACTTCTCTCGGCTAGTTTCCATCTTCTGTCATTCTGCTCAAAGTCCTTGTAAACAGCAGCTGCTCAGCAAAGCAATTCAAAATGAAGAGAGTCAGTATAAAAAAATCAAAGTCAGAAATGGAAACGGGATAAACCCATAAAGCCCATTTTTAGATGTCCGGTACTTGAACTTTGTTCTCATAAGTTTTAGTTACTATCTATAATGCTTATTGGTATTGATTCTAGACCCTTTAGCCTCTCACTGAGAGACAGGAGTATGTTCAATTATGAAATGACATCAAAATAAATTGCACTTAAAAATGTTTTTATACAAAAATCACATTTTGTCGATTTTTTTCTTTTCTTTCAATCCCAATAGAGTTATGGGAATCAACGGCGGATATTTTCCAGCAATCTGCCGGGTACGTTTTTCTTTTTGAAACTGCAGGTCGAAAAAGCTATCGAAGCTAATTTCTGGCAATCTGCCAGGTTTGTTTTTTACTTCTTTTTGCCGAAAATTGGCGTATGTTTGGTGTGAAGGTTCTAAGGACAGGTAATTTTTTTAACATGGCGGTATTAGTTTGACATCTTGATAAAGCGGGGAAAATTTTCAATTTTTAAAGATTCAGAGAACATTCAATTTTTAAAAGATTTTTTGTCTTATTATAAGATTATGCCTGTTTTTTTTTTCAGAGTCTGTGTTTGGTCTTCAAATATTGCAATGCGACTGAATTGTGAGCGTAACCTGATTTTTTCACTCTTTTAAAATTTGTTTGTTATTCAGTTTGCGTGATTTATTCATTTGCTCACACTTCACTCAACTTAATCTTAAAAATAACTTTCCTCACTTTCAAAAATGATGTTTCGTACTTAAATTGAGAGATACGGTCAGCTGAGTAAATGTCAATTTAGTTGAAAGTGATCTGAGGGTAGCTAGTAGAAACAACGCAATAATTATGAAATATCTTTAAATAAAATGACATCTAAGTATTTAGTTAAAGGAAACGGAAATTTGTCATTTTGTCCTCTATCTTTTCGAGACTGCAAGTCTGCGAAGCTATCGCAGCTATTTTCTGGCAATCTCCCAGCTATTTTTGTCTTCCGTTATTCGGTGATAATCAAATTTCTAATAGTTGAAAGCTGCCATAGTAGATTTAACGCATATAATTAAGTTTATTTTGAAGTATATTTTCAATTGCTCTCAAAGTTTGTTTCAATTATATTAATAATGCTGATCGTTTTATTTCAAGATTTAGAACTACCAATTTTGGTCTCAAAATCATAGCGACGTGGGAGATTGACGTGGTTCTTGAATTTCAAACAATCAATCAATAATCAAATAATCAATCAATCAATAGTTTTCAAATAATGAGCTTGTAAACCCAGAAAATCTCGTAATACTGGTGACAGATTATACTTGCAAATCAATTGCCAACCACACAATCATATGAGAGAGTAAATTTCTGCTAAATATTACTGATAATTGACACCTTCATGTTATCCTTAAGCAGCATTAACGGATGAGATCCACAAAACCAATTGATTAGAATGGAAACAAGCAGCGTTCAGTCTGTTGGGTAAAGTTCATGTTTTAATTTAGGTTTCTTGGATTTGGGAAACTTGCGCACGGGAAATCTTTGGAAAGTGTAGAAAGGTATTCGGCGGTGAAAGTCGATTTGGGAAAACAACTGGGGCGGACATTCGAGAAAGACATTGGACAAAACAAAACACAAAACAGTCCAAAGTTGAAATAAATTGGGTTGAAAAAACTCATTTTTTATCAATTATCAAAACTTTGATATCAATATTTGAGAGGTTTTTATTTTTACTTAACTCTTGGTCAATTTAAAATGCGTTTCGATTGTTTTATGCTTCTCAAGAAATGGTGAATGGTGAATAAGTAAAAAATACTTTAGATGATAAACAGGAAGGTTCGTTTCTTATTTGGAAACATATAGTGTAAATCAGTAAGCATAGGAGGTAATTGAAAGCATAGGATTTATTACATCAAAACCGGCAATATTTATTTAGCTAAGGTTTGAAAGAAAGCAACTGGGAAGGTAAGCAAAATGGGATATTCTTAAAATAACAAGATAAACACTCAAGGTTCAATTTTAATTGTGTTATAGTTTCGGTTATGCTTCATCAGGTAATCTTATTTTCTTCTATAAATAGAGAATTTAAAATTTTTAACAGTTCTTGGGTCATTTTGATGGCTTCCGATTCAAAAATAACTGTCAAAGAACAGCGTTTCAAAAGATGTACATATGTTCCAAAACATTAGCAAGTTGCTTTTGTATTAATTGTCTCAATTAATTTGATTGTGTACAATTTTGCCAACGGTTTTCGGAGCAGATGTGCAGATGAAACAGTTATGAATTAGCATGTAGAAGTCAAAAAAAAATTGTCAAAATGTTGGAAAAGCTGCAAAAATGGCTGAAAGAAAACAACGCTCTGTTTAGCTAATTGAAAAACATGGCAGGACAAATTCTGTTCTGCAATTCCAGTAAAAAAAGGAGCGTCATTTTTCATCACGTGGCTGATTTCATTACCATAAGATTTGTCAGGAAAAGAGCGTTAACAATCCAGAAAAAATAAACAATTCGCTTTTAGAGCTCTTTGGGTACCAAAATAATAAATTAAAATAGGATAGAGTCAACTAAACGACCAACTAAAGCAGAACTCAGGTGATATTTGTACTAATAGCAGCCAAAAACTGGTGAAGTTAACAACGCCCAGTTATTTTGTAAAATTGTTCAAAACAATTTTAAAACTATTAAATATGCCAAAACGTTTTTGTAACTAATAAGTGACAAATTTAAACAATATGATGAGAATGGTTCAAAACTTAAAAACTTGTTTTTATACATGACAGTCAAAGAATTCAACAGCAGATAGTGTGAATATCTCCCTTCTTAAAATAATAGTAACATTTTTTTTGAAAAAAAGGGATTTGACATTGCAAAAAAAGAATTAGTTGACATCTCACCTTTTTCAAATTGCTGACAAAATTTTGAGTTGCCAAAAATGCAACAATGGAACTGGAAAATGCAAAACAATGAGCAACATGTAGAAAAATGTAGAAAAAATTTTGCCGTTTCCCCATTAATATTTTTCAAGTCAAAAATTGTCTTCATTAAGAGGTTCTAGCGCACAGTAAAGACATTGCTACTCGCGCCCTGATGCAAGTAAATTTCTGGTACTTGTGCAGCTCCAGTTTTTTTTAATATCTGCGCAACGTCATAGAGATATATTTCACCAATAAAATTTTAATGAATCTGAACAGATCTTCAAAAACCACCTTGTACAAATATATTCCAAAGTATATGAAAGGTACACAATAATAGCCAACTTAATACTGAAGATGCTACTAACAATTTAATTTGATTCTTTCTTCATTGTATGTAAACAATCCGAACAAATCGAAAGTTTAAAGAAAGTTCGATGAACCTGAAAAACATTTCTGGATTTTTTTTGAGATTTTGTTTACCGAACGGAACTGCACACTGCACAGTCAGTATGCAAGGCACATCGCAAGTATCATTTTTTTGTAAATAATTTTGAAGACACCTCAGTGCTGATGTTTCACATTAGAAATATGTTACTGACATCGACAATCCAGTGGACACAGCAAATGAAGTAGAGGAAAACAAAAAAGTTGTTGGCTCAATGGACCGGCCTGGTTGAAACAACCGTGAATACCAATGACCTAAACAATTTGACCTATTTGTGGCCTTTGAGGAAGACGACAAACCATCACCTGTTTTCACAACACCACGGTCTGAGGAAGAGAAACCTGTCGTTCTGTGGGAAGGATATAGCAATCTTAGACGATTACAAAACATAATGGCAAGTATGCGGCCAACATTGAGCTGAATGAAACCAGCAACGAGGTTTTAAATATAAGCATTGAAGAAATAGATATTGCAAACAAGTGTTTAAATTTCAAGTGATTAAATTTCACCTCCCTGTTTTTGTACTTTTTTGAGTAATGAACTCAGAAAAGATCTCTTGAAAACGCCGAACAGGTTTGAGAGCTTGTTCAGCAAACTTTCTCATTTCTTTGATAAAAAATTTTTTGCACTCAATGAACTATAAGTATATTGACCGCAAAAGAGAAATCATAAATGACAACCTCATTGATTGCCGAGCTACCTGAAGAATGATTTGGTGCTGCAACGGGTTTTTCATCTGTTAGAGTCGAGCACATTTTACAGTAAAAACTGCCAACAAAGCAAAGTGGTATTTCACATTTCGAACTACACAAGCAATGAAAACGCAAAGTACATTTCAAAACTTACAAACCGTTTCTGCCGTAAGCGAATTGGCAACCAGCACCCCCAGCAATTTCTTGTTTGACGACACAAAAATTTGTTTACCAGTCCTACAGTTCAGACAGTGGCAAAAGATGGTAAAATTTTTGTTGAAAGACTAAAATCTTTTAGATATTTTAGACGTATTGATGGGTTCAGTAGAATTTTGAATAAAAGATGCAGCATGCAGAAGATTACTTTTAAGTTCACTCACCGCTAGCCACTGAAATGTTAGGATTGCTCTGCACTGCAAACTGCTATTAGTTTTTCTGTAGGAGGACAGGGTCGGCAATTTTCTAACTCAGCTTTTTTAGGACGATAAAGAGGAGAAATCTTTGCTACAATAGAACAACTTACTTAGCAACGTCAGTAGATATTAAGCAATAAAATAAAAGCAAAGTGTAAAATCTGCTTAAAAAGTCAGAGAGAGAACTCGATAAGTCACAGCATTTGGATTTTGAAAAACTGAGGAGATACATAGCACTAACTTATTTGTGTATTGTGTGATGTGTGAAATAAGAGATCAATTAATGAATCTGAAAGGCAACAGTAGCAATAAAGAGGCTATACAGCTAATAAAATTAACCGTAAAAAAACGAAATAAATGGACGGAGGTGGAAGCCTCTGATACAGAGAGGACAGTGTAGAGTTTTCCTTGTCAAAAATTAATTGTCGTTAAAACTGAATTGGAAACATGTCGTTTTCTGTATTGTACGATTGTTGTCTTAGAAAATACTGTTGTATGCCATAATTTAGGATATGTTATTGCGATACTCTGAAAAAAAGTTACTGTGTTTCGCTGATAGCATTTTGCAGCTTGGTTGTGTTTTCCTGCCACCTGAAGGCTAGGTTTTATTTTCGCTCGGAATAAAAAAGTGACTTCTTTTTTTTAGAAAAAACACCGTCAAAAACGACCGGGGAGTTAGTTACGTTATTGTGGCAGCTGGCTGGGAATCAAAAACCTAGGATGCATGAGCAAAAATTCTCACAAAGGAATAACGTTTGTGAAAACGTTCTATTTGGAACAACGTTTATCACTGGAAATGTTGAATTTTGTGTCCAATTTACTAGCAACGTTTCTAAAGCCCAGTAAAGCAAATAGCCTCACTTGCTGGCAGCAGCTATCAATAGGAAGGATTTTCTATTACGACAGGCTCTAGCAGTCCCTCTCAGCAGTCGCAATTCTTAAAGCTGGTATGATGCTGCTTGTCTGCGTGCCATGAAAGTCTCCGCTGAATTTTGAAAAACTTCGAACTCATTCAAATAGAGGTAAGTTGTGTGCATTGTGAGCCCCACTCAAGGAGAGTGCAGGAGAACTCTTGGTCTTCAGTTTAGGTTAACCCGAAAAAGGGAGCTAAACCTCAATAAAAACAAACCATTGGGTCCTTCGACTATTCCGGCTTGGGCATTAAAAGATGGTGCTCATATTTTAGCAGAGCCGATATGTTTTCTTTTTAACGGATTTCTTAAACAAAACAAATTTGCTTCTCTACTAAAGTTGGCAAATATTACACCTATCCGCAAAAAAGGAGACACTGAAAATCCGCTTAATTATAGGCCTGTTTCTATAACGCCTGCTTTGTCAAAAGTTCTTGGGATATTAATCAAAGATCAAATATAGGAACACCTATCAAAATACAACCTCTTATCGAAAACACAGTTTGGACTCAGAAAATTTTTTTAACAACTGATGCTCTTGTTTATCTGACAGAAACAGTAAGACAGAAACTTGATAAAAAAAGGTGGTCACTGCAGCGTTTTTAGATTTGTCAAAAGCTTTTGATTCAATTGACCACTCGCTTTTACTAGAAAAACTTAAACACCTTTGTTTCTCGTCTTCGGCTATCCTTTTCATTAAGAGTTACCCCAGTAACCGACATCAACGAGTAGTGATACCAGAAGCTGAATCTGACTGGCTGGAGGTCAGGCAAGGAGTTCCACAAGGCACAGCTTTAGGACCACTCCTTTTCAACCTTTATGTAAATGATCTACCAAAATTCATCAACTGCAGTTTAATCCAATACGCTGACGATGCAGTTGTCTATACTTTCGGCAAAAATATTCTTGATTGCAAGCTTCATTTAGAGAAATCAATTTCTTCTTTTGTTGACTATTTTTCATACCATTCTTTAAAATTTAATTCAGAAAAAACTGAGTTCATTGTCTATGACACTTCATCTGCAGCAGAGTCTGTTAAAGTTGACAACCATATAATAAAAGAAGTTGAGAATGTGAAATATCTCGGAGTTATTTTGGACAAAAAATTGTTGTACCAACAAGAAGTTAAAGAAGTACTCAGCAAGGTGGCTCAAGGAACAAAATTACTTTATGTACTGAGAAACGTAGTACAATACCATTCGCGCAAAGTCCTACTGAATTCTCTTGTAATTAGTCATCTCCTGTACTCAGCTGTTTTTCTTTCCTCAATTTCAAAAAATCTTCCGACAACCTTAGAAAAGCAACTCAATTGAGCAGTTAAAGCTTGTTGTTTTCAACGATTTAACAGTTCATCACTTAGTATCAAACTAGATAATTATATACTGCCAATTAAACAATTGCTTGATTACAGAACAGCACTGTATGTCAATCAACTCTTGACATTTAAGAAGCCTGCTTTCCGGAGAATAACAGGACTTAGCTTGCCAACTTGTAGGTTTTACAGACATTCAAGAACAAAAACTATTTTTCTTGAAGAGAAGTCAAAAACATCATGGCTGGCAAAAGTATCATCCGAAGCGGCTTATCATTTAATAATTGTCTTGAATAAAACTTAAAAGGGAATGAGTCAATCAGGCGGGTTAAAAAAGTTTTCAAAAACTACTTTTTCCAACAATTTCAGAAGGACCCAATGGGAAACATTGTCGGCAATGTTTCTTGGAAAGCCTTTAAATTTAACTAACGCTTCATTTTCGAGTTTGTATTCTCACATGGGAGCTTAGAATTTGTTTCTTCTACCTAGAGAAGAAAATGTTTATCTGTTACATATAATTTATGTTATATCTTTACACTGCCATTTGTGTTTTTTTAGGCTCCTTGACCTATTTATGCTCATTTGGAAATTCAGTGTTGTTTTGTGTTAATTGACTAGCCCCATTATTGCACTGAACCCACAAGAGAGGAATTTAAAAACAGTCTTCATTCATTGTTGATTGATAATTTTATCGTGCAATGCTGCAGTTAATCATGAAATTATTTTTTCAGTAATCAGTCTATAAGGTTACAAAATTATCTGCTCCTGCGGGTCGTCATGGGGTGGGGCTTGTCATTTTTCATAATTTTCCTTTTTTTAAAAGGAAAAGATCATGGTGGTGACTTTTCCTCTTTTTGTGCAGATTCTTTGTAAAAAGCTGCTTGTTTGAGATGAGATGATGACCGCATCAAAAGACATCTTAAGTAATGGTTAAGTGACTCTGCTTGAAGTAACTGAGAACTTCGGGCGTTCATCGAGAACCGCAAATCGGTTCGAGATATTTATTCAGAATTTCGAAGAAACTTTTGCAGAGTCACATAACCATGCGTAAAACACGAAACGCGCATGTTTTGAGATGACGAAAGTCAACGGAAGTAAACTTCTGGCTAAGAGTCGAGCACATTTCACAGTAAAAACTGCCAAAAAAGCAAAGTGGTTTTTCACATTTCGAACTACACAAGCAATGAAAACGCAAGACACATTTCAAAACCTACAAACCGTTTCTGCCATAAGCGAATTGGCAACCAGCACCCTCAGCAATTTCTTGTTTGACGACACAAAAATTTGTTTACCAGTCCTACATTTCAGGCAGTGGCAAAAGATGGTATAATTTTTGTTGAAAGACTAAAATCTTTTAGATATTTTAGACGTATTGATGGGTTCAGTAGAATTTTGAATAAAAGATGCAGCATGCAGAAGATTATTTTTAAGTTCACTTACCACTAGCCACTGAAATGTTAGGATTGCTCTGCACTGGAAACTGCTGTTAGTTTTTCTGTAGGAGGACAGGGTCCAAAATTTTCTAACTCAGCTTTTTTAGGACGATAAAGAGGACAAATCTTTGCTACAATAGAACAACTTACTTAGCAACGTCAGTAGATATTAAGCAATAAAATAAAAGCAAAGTGTAAAATCTGCTTAAAAAGTCAGAGAGAGAACTCGATAAGTCACAGCATTTGGATTTTGAAAAACTGAGGAGATACATAGCACTAACTTATTTGTGTATTGTGTGATGTGTGAAATAAGAGATCAATTAATGAATCTGAAAGGCAACAGTAGCAATAAAGAGGCTATACAGCTAATAAAATTAACCGTAAAAAAACGAAATAAATGGACGGAGGTGGAAGCCTCTGATACAGAGAGGACAGTGTAGAGTTTTCCTTGTCAAAAATTAATTGTCGTTAAAACTGAATTGGAAACATGTCGTTTTCTGTATTGTACGATTGTTGTCTTAGAAAATACTGTTGTATGCCATAATTTAGGATATGTTATTGCGATACTCTGAAAAAAGTTACTGTTTTTCGCTGATAGTATTTTGCAGCTTGGTTGTGTTTTCCTGCCACCTGGAGGCTAGGCTTTTTTTTCGCTCTGAATAAAAAAGTGACTTATTTTCTTAGAAAAAACACCGTCAAAAACGACCGGGGAGTTAATTACGTTATTGGAGCAGCTGGCTGGGAATCAAAAACCTAGGATGCATGAGCAAAAATTCTCACAAAGGAATAACGTTTGTGAAAACGTTCTATTTGGAACAACGTTTATCACTGGAAATGTTGACTTGGGTGTCCAATTTACTAGCAACGTTTCTAAAGCCCAGTAAAACAAATAGCCTCACTTGCTGGCAGCAGCTATCAATAGGAAGGATTTTCTATTACGACAGGCTCTAGCAGTCTCTCAGCAGTCGCAATTCTTAAAGCTGGTATGATGCTGCTTGTCCGCGTGCCATGAATGTCTCAGCTGAATTTTGAAAAACTTCGAACTCATTCAAATAGAGGTAAGTTGTGTGCATTGTGCGCCCCACTCAATGAGAGTGCAGGAGAACACTTGGTCTTCAGTTTAGGTTAACCCGAAAAAGGGAGCTAAGCAATGTTAATTGGCTAATCCCATTATTGCACTGAACCCACAAGAGAGGAATTTAAAAAGAGTCTGCAGTCATTGTTGATTGATAATTTTATCGTGCAATGCTGCAGTTAATAATGAAATTATTTTCTCAGTCATCAGTTTATAAGGTTACAAAATTATCTGCTCCTGCGGGTCGTCATGGGGTGGGGCTTGTCATTTTTCCTAATTTTCCGTTTTTTAAAAGGAAAAGATCATGGTGCTGACTATTTTCCTCTTTTTGTGCAGATTCTTTGTAAAAAGCTGCGTGTTTGAGATGAGATGATGACCGCATCAAGAGACATCTTAAGTAATGGTTAAGTGACTCTGCTTGAAGTAACTGAGAAATTCGGGCGTTCAACGACAACCGCGAATCGGTTCGAGATATTAAATCAGAATTTCGAAGTGACTACTGCAGAGTCAGATAGTCATGCTTAAAACCCGACACGCGCACGTTTTAAGATGACGAAAGTCAACGGAAGTTAACTTCTGGCTAAGCAACTCCTGCATTTTAACTTCTGGCACTGCAGACTTTTGGCTTTTTAAAATGTGCACGTGAGTGTTTTAGCACTACATGAAACAAAACTGAAAACAATAATAAGCAGCTCCCTTGTTTAGAAACATTCTGCAACTCTAGGACCCATCTTAAAACCCCTTCCTTTTTTTGTCTTCGAAACTACCTTGTGGGGTGGATGTGTGAAGGGAGATTATCCAGACTATCGAGTTGAGGCCGAGGAAGGTCGTGAAAACCGGTTGGATCCAAACTTTACAGCCCACCCTCACCCCCCCTCCTAAGAGGTAAAGATCTGGTCCAGTCTGAAGCAAACCACAATAACAATTCATCCCCACTACTCAATGTTCTTTGAATACCATTGAAAAAGTGCCACTTTCTATGTCTCCCGTCAAAAGTTACTCACAGGAACAAACCACTAGCAGTTCAGTAGAAAACGTTATGACAGACATCTCTACTGGTTTAACACAGCAGATAATTGAACTGACAATAAACGACGACATATCTCGTTTCCCGATTCCAGTTGGAACTATCCTTTTTTATCCCGACAGAAAAGATAACCTATATAAAGTCTCTATCTTGGAGCACGACTTGGTCAGGTCCAAGGTGAGGTACTTGCAGTGGGGTTCAAACTACGATGAATTTGTGTGCTCAAAATCAATTTGGGCGTATTCACAATTCACTCAACATTGTCAACAGTGAAAAAGATAACGAAAGATCTATCTGCCCGCATAGACGAGTTGGTTCAATCAGCAACACTGGGCAGTGGTTCATCAGGTCCCAGTGACAATCCAAGCAAATTACCAGATTTGAAAACCATTTGCAGTAAAAATATTCCAACCATCCGCTATATCCCCGTGAAGTTTCGTATGCCATTGTCCGGGATTATTACGTCAATCATAGAGGACTGCATCTCAAATCCTGAATGTGTTGATAACTGGAAGAAGTTTTTTGCAGTTAGCAAATGTGTTTTGCGTGCTTCCAACAGAGGGGGTAAAAAAATAAGCAGCAGCAGGAAAACTCAATGATGAATAGATTTGAGCGATGGAGATCGCGTGAGTATGCTGCCCTTCGGTACGAAGCGGCTTCAATGAAGCAAGCATAAAATAAAGTAACAGCACAATGGAAGCGCTTGCCTCCCGAGCGAAAACATTTTGTCTTCAAGGACAATTTGGTCGTGCGGAAAGGATTTTATCATCGGAGGGAATAGCACCCTACAACAGAAAACCACTCATTGAACTAAAAAAACTGCATCCAGAGGAAAACGAAATTCTTGAGCCGTTGGAAGACTATAGCTGCGAAGCTTGTCAATTCGATGAGGGAAAGGTGCTTTTGCAGCTCCAGTCTTTTTCGAAATTCACAGCAGCTGGGCCGTCCAAAACGTACCTAGAGCATCTTCTCCACGCAATCAATTGTTCAATTTCTGATCAATCCAAGCAGGCAATGAATTCCCTAACCAAATTAGTGAACTTGGCCAGCAGGGGACAGCTCCAAAGTTTTGTGGCTCCAGCTTTTTGTAGTGCTACATTAACAGCATTGAATAAAAAGAAAACCGGCATTTGACCTATTGCTGTCGGGGAAGTTATTCCGCTCCTTGTATCCAAATGCATTGCGAAAGAAGCAGCCATCGAGGCGGCTGAGTTGTTTGGTTCAAAGCAGTTGGGAGATTCTGTCAAGGGAGGTGCCGAGAGCACAGTGCATGCCACAAAAATAACGTTCGAAAGAATAAAGAGAGTAAAAAGTGGGGGAATACTCCAAATTGATTTCAGAAACGCATTTAATTCAGTGAAGCGCAGTCATCTCCTTGGCTCAACAAAAGTTTTGATGCCTAGTATAATTTCATTTGCATCCTTTTTTTACTCGAAACATAGTGATTTAATCTCCAATAGCTCAACTCTTGACGGTCCGACAGGAGTGCAACAAGGTGATCCACTAGGTCCACTTTTGTTTTCTTTGGATATCCGGCCTCTTATCGACGAAATCAAAAGCAAATAACAAAATCTCTCGTAAATTTGCTGGTATCTCGATGACGGAATTATTGCAGAAACCGAGATCGAACTTTCTAAAGCGTTAGAATTCTCTCAGAATCAGGGGAAAAATTTGGTTTGAAACACAGGAAGGAGTGCGAGCTATGGTCAATCGAAAGCATGACGAAAGTTGACACTTTGATCAAGAGGAACTGTGTAGATGGAATTGACAATTTAGGAGCTGCTATAGGATCTGATGGTTTTGTTTCCTCTTGTTTACTCAAACGCGTTAAAAAATTAGAGGAACTTTTAGACAGTTCAGCATATGTAGACATGTGCTCTTGGTATTTTGCGTTTTTGCTGTGGTGCTCCCAAAGTGGCCTACTCTTTGCGATGCAATTCTCCTTCGGACGAATCAAATATAATCCTTCGAAAATTTGATTCGGTTCAGCGTGCAACCTTTGATGGTATTCGTGGAGTTTTGTTGTCAGACACCTCTTGGGACCAATCATGCCTTCCAATCAATGAAACCGGTGTAGGAATAAGACGATCAGCAGATCAATTTCAGGCTGCATAAGTTGGATCTGGTTTTCAAGACACATATGAAAGAAGAAAAGAAAGTTGTTGCAGAAGTTAAGAGGCGAGTCGGCCTTGAATAGTGTGTCATCCATGAGAGGGGACAATCAATAGTGGTAAGTTTTTGACTCACCCAATGAGTGAGGAGCCCAAATTTAATGAATTATCATACTAGTTGTACCTCAGTGGCGGGTGAAATGTGATTGCCCAGAACAGGAAAATTTACCTCAAATAATTTTTCCAAGAAGGAAACTAGTGTGATTGCATTGGTGATTGCATGGGTTGAACTGATAACAATGATCGTTTATGAACCAAGATTTTCTAATTGTAAATTTTCAGTTGGAAATAATTATAATAAAAAACTTAGAAAAGCGAAAACCATTTAAGGACAATGAGAACAAGGACTTTGAAAAGCGTTAGATATTCTCTCAGAATCAGGGGAAAAAATTGTTTTGGAACTCAAGAAGGAGTGCGAGCTATGGTCAATCGAAAGCATGACGAAAGTTGACCCTTTGATCAAGAGGAACTGTGTAGATGGAATTGAAAATTTAGGAGCTGCTATAGGATCTGATGGTTTTGTTTCCTCTTGTTTACTCAAACGCGTTAAAAAATTAGAGGAACTTCTAGACAGTTTAGCATATGTAGACATGTGCTCTTGGTATTTTGCGTTTTTGCTGTGGTGCTCCCAAAGTGGCCTACTCTTTGCGATGCAATTCTCCTTCGGACGAATCAAATATAATCCTTCGAAAATTTGATTAGGTTCAGCGTGCAACCTTTGATGGTATTCGTGGAGTTTTGTTGTCGGACATCTCTTGGGACCAAGCATGCTTTCCAATCAATAAAACCGGTGTAGGAATAAGACGATCAGCAGATCAAAATCAGGCTGGCTGCATACATTGGATCTGTTTTTCAATCCTCTGTTCTTGTAGAAAAATTAACAGGCCATAATACAACTGAAGACATCTCAATTGTTAAAGCAGTTGAAGAATGGGGCAAAAATGCGACGACGTATCCCTCTCAAAGAAAATTTCAGGAGGAACCTGATAACTCAGCCTTCGACAACTTGTTAGGAAAACAAAGTTCCGTAAGAGAAAAAGCTCGCTTACAATCTCTTTCTCTACCGCAGTCTGGTGCCTGGTTATCCGCAGCCCCCATTCCAGCTCTGGGACTACACCTATCTTCCAATGGGTTCCGTGTTGCTGTCAAAAATCGACTGGGTGTAAAATTGTACGAGAACGAGAGAAAATGTTCTTTTTGTAAATTTGGGACCCTAGATGTAATGGGCGACCATGCGGTGTCATGCCATGGCCGCGGTGATATGATCTCCCGTCATGATCGTATACGAGACAAAATCATATCAGCTTGCTCGGGAGCTCTTTTGTCCCCCATCTCTGAACAGAAAACTTTACTACCCGACAATAACTCCAGACCGGGCGATATGTTCTCACCTGCATGGAATGCCGGTCAACCAGCAGCTTTAGACGTTACCGTCACTTCTCCCTTGCAGTCAAGCCTCAGTATAAATGCGTCGGAGAAGAGTGGTTTTGCACTGTCAGCTGCTGAGGACGGGAAGTACGAACAGTACGCCCAAAATTGTAGTGAAGTCGAAATTCAATTCATTCCTCTGGCTTTCGAAACGTTTGGAGGATTTTCAGAGGCAGTTCGTAAGACCCTCAAACAAATCGCTACTCTGGCTGATAACAAAAATTTGCAGCCGGCGGCGTTGTCGGTAGCCTTCAGTAGGTAGCCCTCAATCAGTCTCTGTTACAGCAATTTGGGGGTCTGCAATCATGCTCCTTGCAAGGGATGCGAGATTATAGACACATATGAAAGAAGAAAGTTGTTGCAGAAATTAAGAGACGAGTCGGCCTTGAATAGTGTGTCATCCATGAGCGGGGACAATCTATAGTGGTAAGTTTTTGACTCACCCAATGAGCGAGGAGCCCAAACTTAATGAATTATCATACTAGTTGTACCTCAGTGGCGGGTGAAATGTGATTGCCCAGAACAGGAAGTTTTACCTCAAATATTTTTGCAAGAAGGAAACTAGTGTGATTGCATGGGTGATTGCATGGGTTGAACTTATAACAATGATCGTTTATAAACCAAGATTTTCTAATTGTAAATTTTCCATCGGAAATAGTTTTAATAAAAAAACTTAGAAAAGCGAAAACCATTTAAGGACAATGAAAACAAGGACTTTTTTACAAATTTCTTTTTGTTTTGTTTAAGTCAGTGCGGGCTTAACGAGGGCAGTCTTCAATTTTTGGTTCAATTTGTTCAAATTTATGACCTTGCTGATGAACTAATTCTTAGAAACAGAACCTAATATGAGTTTGAAGGCAGCCTAGATCCAAAATCTAGTTCAAGAACACAACCGAACTACAAATTGAATTGTCATCAAATATAAGCAACTGGACTAATTTTAGTTGGGCAACTTTCATAACAGTAAACAAAAACAAAAACAAATATGCCCGCATAACTTACTTTAGTTAGCCGAGTCACAAATTTTGTTTGGAAAGCAAAATATTCGAACCATTTGAACCTGAATTTTGGAAAACATGTTCGGTAAACAAAACTGAATTTGTTTGGTTCATTTTGATTTAGTTGATAAACTTTGCGTGGCAGATCATTTATAAGGCGTCGTCATCAAGTGAAGTTAAAATTTGTGAAACAATCGAATTGTTATTGAACAAGTTACCAAAACAGTGGATAAAAATCAACAACAACAACATCAACAATCGAGTGAAATTAGTGTAGTTCTTGACGATATGCTAAAGCGTTAGTACATAGATATCTACTAACTAGTTACAAATTTCCATAAACAGTTAAATATCACATTCGGAATTGTTAGTTGAACAAGTTGGTGTTATTTTTATTCGACTTTATTTGAGACGGGGCTTATGAAAAGATAGCCTTTACCGAATCAACGCAAGTCGTCAATGTCGCTCATTTACCACTTTGGTAAACATTTTTTTCGGGTTTTTCACAGCCCCATTCCCCATCCCAATCACCCAACCACCCCAGCATTTTTGTATTTTTACGGTAATGGGGTATACACGATATATTCCCACTAATTTATGGGGGGGGGGGGGGGGGGGCTATAATGGGAAACCTATTGTCTCATTACGTGTTCTTGATCATTCGTTTTGTTCATGACCGCCCTCTATTCTAGAGATTATATAAAATTTCTAGACCCCTCACGCATAACGTAACGTTACCAGGGTCAAATTGGCACAATTAGTGATATCGGAATTTACCAAATTGTCTTTTAATTTCTTCCTCTGAATTCCCTTAATCTCAATATCGTAATTTCATCACAACAGTGTAATTTCTCTCACATGGAAAAAAAAGCTCGTAGGCGGAAAAAGATAAGCTGAGCAAAATGCGATTCGAAATTGACTCTCCCGTGGATTAAGAATGCGAAAAGCGGCGCTAGTGAAAATGTCAGACGTACCAAAATATAGAAATTTTACTGCTGGCCAAGCTCAATTGAGAAAATAGGAATATTCTTTTCTGATTGGCTGATTGCTCAACAAATTCTCCATGTTTTAGGATATGCGTGTTAACGTAAAATTGCTCAGAAATCGCGATAAAGACCCACGTTCGGTTGTGATAGATTCATATCAAGTCCCACGGGCCGCTGAGGCATGGCCATGGCCCGCGAGGCATGGCCAGATCCTGGTGATCTTTTCAAATGCCCCCCTTTGGTACCTAGTAGGGAATCGCCCCCACTTTACCACTATATAATTTTGTCTACAGTTTGAATAGCCCAATATCAGTTAAAGCGGAATTGCGGAACTCTGTTCACAACTTTTTCTTCTCATGCGCTGTTAGATGTAATCCAGAAATTGAGGGTCATTTATTGACGCAAGCCCATCGATCCACTAGTCGGAAATTTTTCCGCTTTGTATTCTAATTCGCCTAATTGCCATAACATGGCGTATTTTATTCTATTCTGTTTAACATAAACGCATGCGTATTAGTCGTCTGATTGGTTGAAAAATCGCTTGCCATAAATTCTATTCAAATACCCCCTTTTGCAGGAGAGGAGACGCATTGAGAAGATCTGACCCTGTTAACGTTACGTTATATAGGCACGATAGCAACAAAAATTGGAATGAGTTTGTTGGTTTTCTCAATTTTTGTTGACACAAAATGTTATGCATTTATCTTTCGTATGAAATAATTTATAGGCTATGTTTGAATTTTTTGCGTTAAAGGGTAGATCTTCAGTTTTTGTTTCCATTTCAAGCAAAGGTCCATAGTTTTTTGAAAAAAAAAGTTGATGGAATCATGTTTTCCCCTGGTCAGATCTAACGAACCCAAACCGTTTCATTCTCAATCAAATATGGCAGTAGTTTGCGCCGAAATTTTTGTTGTTTTCCTGTGCTCATTAGTAAGGATTGCGATGTACGAGTTGGCTTAAACAAGAAACGAAATGGGTAAATAGAAAGGTACAAAAACAAGTCCAAAACAAGTCAGAAAGATACCAAAACAAGCAACAACGCCTCTGATACTTTTCTTTGCGGTTCCTGCAAATTAGACAGCAAAAATTACTGCATTATCTGCTTTACATGAAGTTGAAGGTTTCATCCTGCATGTACATATTTGTCACTTGAGAATCTCCGGGCGTTGGAAAAAATAAACGGTGCTTTTTTGGCCTTCGTGGCATGTGGAGTAACTGACATAGGTCACCAAGACAACGAAACCAAAAATTTTCAAAGTATTTTTCAAAAGAGCGTTGCTGGCATAATAGACGACTTGCAAAGAGAGATTATTGAATTTAAAAAGGAAACGGTCAACAACATAGAAGTTAAATTGACGCATAAGTTTTCACGATACGAGAATGAAGCTCAACAGATAACTGAGAAATTAACAGCCAATGTTGATCGTGCTAGTCAATCGGAGCGAGGAAATAAAAACATAGTTTTTGGAGTACCATTGGAAGCAAGTGATTCAAAGGTAACCGTATTGGACAGAGTAAGTTATGACAAAAAATCAGTTGAAGATTTGCCCAAAAAGTTGGAGTCCAGACATTAATTATTGGAGACATTTTTCGTCCTTGTAAATTTAGCTCAACCCAAACTCGTCCACGACCGCTGGTTGTAAAATTTTCAAACACTTGGAATTGCAGAATCATGATAATGTCAATTTCAAATTTAGAGGCCGGCAATATTTTTATCAAACAGTTTTTATCAAAAACAGAGAGGGAAAAAACAAGCTCTAGAGAATCGAATTAGACTTACTCAATCCATGAATATAAACCTTTCAGAGATTAAAATTAGTGCAACTAGGCTGTTCTCAGGAATAAATTGATTGATAACATTTTTTCTATAGAAGAAAATAGTCGCCTAGCAACTGACTCGCCCGATTCCAGTTGATTACAATCAAATCGATTTTGGTGTGTACTATCATTGATTTGTCGCTCAACATTAAGTGCGGATAGAAAATTGAAGTTGGATATCCTCCTGATGACTATTAATCCCGATATTTTTTGTTTCAGAGAAACTTGGCTTAATCCAAATATTGAAAACCAGGAAGTCTTAATTAGTCAATCTTTTTCATTCCGATTGCCATCAGATAGAAAAGTTAGACCGCATGGGGCGTCCTAATAGCAAACAGAACACATTATCTTTCAAAAAGACGTTTTGCGAACGTATTCAGTTTTCTTTTCTTGTTGCCTGTAAGTCTTTCAGAACGTTACAATGGTTTCTATCACCCTATATAATCCCCAGCTGACAGGAAGTGTAGACTCGGTGCAAATGTTGCAAAACGATTCAATTGATTGTACGAGATGTCCAAAAAAAATCAAAGATCCATTGACTCCATCACTCTTTTTAAGTGCTGACATTAACTTCACTCACACATATTGGCTGAGTTTAAGTAGTAACTGTTCATACGGAAAAGCAATTTTGAAGGAATTCAAAAATTTGAATAATTCATCACTGCAATCTCATGCAAGCTCACTGGACATCTTTCTTAGTAACATTGGTAATTTTTGAGGCAAAATTTTAGAGGAGACCTCGTTTTCAGAGCAGAAATATTGGATAGCTGAAATTTCGATTGAACATGCTGAGCAAGACATCTTGTAAAAAATGAGACGTGTAAGATTTGGCAAAGCTAACTGGCACGAGTTTACGATCAATTTTATTTTTCCGATGTCTTCTTTTGATAATACTGTCTTTGATAATCTCAATTGATAATACTGTCGATTCCTTTTACTGGAAATTAGAAATAGCGTCTTCTATTGCAACACCACTGAAATAGTCTAGAAGAACTAATGCGCTTTTTTACATGTCCTCTAACAATACCCATATAAAAAATTAACTCAGAGTAGCTGTGAAAATATACCAAAACGCAGAGAAAACTTCACCACTCACGGAACAAAATCCATTTATGTAAAAAAGCACAAGAAAAATATCGTTGAGTAAAACAAGGTCTGGTGAACAAACGATGCATATAAAATGATGAGACAATTAACAATTAGCCAGACAAAATATTTGCGCACAACAGCATTGCAGAACCTTCTAACAATTATTTTGCTGGTTTTTGTTCACGACAATTGTGAAATAGTTATAACATTAAAACAAAATCGAAAAACACTTCATAATAAATTTCAGTTTAACAAAGCAAAGAAATCAAAAACATACGTATTGGTGCTGAGTTTTTTGACCGAAACAGCCCAAAGCTTCTGAAATTTGCTTTACCGTATACTGCGAATCAACTTTTGTTTGTTTTCAGTTGCTGCGTTAGCAATTGTGAATTTCCCAGTTTGTGGAAAGAGAGCATGTACGATTGCATTTCAAAAGCGTTGGCAATTTTGATCTCAAGAACTACCGACCAATTGCCATGCTTAGCTCTTTGTCACTACTGTTTGAGCGTATGATGTATGCACAGTTCTCGATCTTTCTCCTACAAAAGCGTTGCGTAGAGCAACATGATTTCAGGAAAAATTGTTCGACAATTTTTCGATTGCTTCTCTACTGCAAAAGGCTGTATGGTTTACTTGAGGCAAACAAGATGCAAATGACAGTGTGTCTCGACATAGCGAAAGCCTTTGATACTATCAACTTTATTATTAGACTTCACAATTATTCCGATTGGGATTTGATAGTGCTTTCTTAAGGATTTTTGCATCATTATTGACTGATCGACAGCAAAGAGTTGTAATGTCTTGGGAAAAATTTGACTTTCGACCAATCACCAGCTGTGGTTGTCAAGGTTCAGACTATACAGTGATTCTTTTTACAGTTTATATTAATGACCTACCCAAAATAAAAGTCAATCAGTTTTATTTATACGCGGATGACAAAAATCATCAGGACTGTAGACAATATAATGCAGCTGGATGAAAATATTGGAGAACAACTATTTGGAGCAACTATAATTGATTAAACTTCAATTTTGATAAGTTTAAAAACGTGTAATTTTTCCTTGTAAAAAATTTTTCCTCGTAAAAAACGTGTGATTTTTCCGTGTAAAAAATTCATTTGAACCAAATCATTCGTTTTCCCATCAATGGAACCATCTCACAGAAAAATTATTTCAAAGATCTGGGCATATGTTTTTCAGAAAAATTATAGTGGGATTATCACTTATGTATTGTTGTACTCAAAGTTAATCAGAAGCTTTCGTAACTGAAGATGTCAGCACCAATAGAAACAAAAATGTCAGTAAAATGCAATCTTGTCAAAGTTACTTAATATCAGTTTTGTTTTTTTTTAATCAAATAATTGGTATGCCATTAAAACTATCGTCAGGCAAATGGAAAGGCTTCAGAGAAGTTTAAAATGGTTTCATTAAAGCGGTCACTTTACTGATAAAGAGTGCAGTGATGGTCTTTGATCACTTAATTTGATTCCAATCACATATCAACTTGTCATTGTGGATACTTTGGTTTTAAGCAAAATTTTGACAAGTAAACTTCCACTTCAGGCATCGAAATTTTAACAAATAGGAAATGGACATACCAAAAAACGATCTAACAAAAAAGATTTTTTTGCTCAAACGAATGTAATCTCGAGCGTTGTCGAAGTTGTTTTTTCTACGGAGCTACAAAATGCGACAATTTGATGTCAGCGGCGTTTAGTTTTCCCAACTATAATCCATTTTCAAATTCTCCGAAAACCAGAAAAACCCAACAAGTTTCCCAAAAGAGAAATCAAAAAATATCTATTTGATTAGCTAAGTACAAATCATACCTTTATGGATGGAAGGAGTTTGAGGAAAATCAAATTCAAGCCCTGTTAGGGACTTACTAAGCTTGTTGAAAACAATTTTGGAGAAACTATTTATTATTATTATTATTATTATTATTATTATTATTATTAATACTATTGTTGTTTTTATTATTTTTATTATTATTTTTATTATTATTATTATTATTATTATTTTTAATATTATTGTTAATTTTATTATTATTATTGTTACTATTTTTTATTATTATTATTTTTAATATTATTTTTATTATTATTATTGTCTTTTATTATAATATTATTAATATTATTATTAGTTTTATTATTATTATCTTTATTATTTTTATTATTATTATTATTATTATTTTTAATATTATTATTATTATTAATATTATTGTCTTTTATTATTATATTATTAATACTATTATTAATTTTATTATTATTATTATTATTATTAGTATTATTATTATTAATTTTAATATTATTATTAATTTTAGTATTATTATTATTGTTATTATTAATTTTATTATGATTATTGTTATTATTATTTTTATTATTATTATTATTGTTACTATTTTTATTATTATTTTTATTATTATTATTATTATTATTATTATTGTTGTTGTCTTTTATTATTAAATTATTATTACTATTATTAGTTTTATTATTATTATCATGATTATTATTATTGTTAATATTATTTTTATTAATATTATTGTCTTTTATTATTATATTATTAATATTATTATTAGTTTTATTATTATTATCTTTATTATTTTTATTATTATTATTATTATTATTATTATTATTATTTTTAATATTATTATTATTATTAATATTATTGTCTTTTATTATTATATTATTAATACTATTATTAATTTTATTTTTATTATTATTATTATTATTAATATTATTATTATTATTAATAATATTAATATTATTATTAATTTTATTATTTTTATTATTATTATTATTATTATTATTATTATCATTATTATTAATTTTATTATGATTATAGTTATTATTTTTATTATTATTATTATTATTATTATTATTATTATTTTTATTATTTTTATTATTATTATTATTATCATTATTATTATTAATATTATTATTAATTTTAATATTATTATTGTTATTATTATTTTTATTGTTATTGTTTTTATTAAAATCTATTGGAATTTATTAAAAAATTCGAAAATAAAAATAGATAATCAAGACACGTTACTGCATGTATGAATTTTTGTAAAATTTCAACTTAACAAGTTTTTTAACTCCTGAGGATGCAAGTTATTGCGAAATTGTTCGAGCACTTCAACAATTTTATACCGACTTTAACTCTTTTAGCATTGCAAAATTTAGGTGAAATTTGTTACAGCAGAATACCTTGAGGCATTTTGTGGACGCAAACTACGGCGAATTGATGAACCTAACCAGGTTGAACCGGTTAAATTGAAAAAAAATTTTGTACTTATTTTTTGGGACTCAAATTTATGGCTACTTTTTCATGGACAATAGTTACACATTTCCCTTTAAGAACAGTTTATTTCGCCAAGTTAAAAGCCCGAATACAAAATATGTGTCACTTTACATTAAGAACGGTTAAATAACTTACCGATGAAATAACTTGTTCGCGCCAATGAACTATGCGGAATACTGAAAATGTTTGCAGAATTTTTCTTCAGGATTAGAATATCTTTTACGCCGCTATTTTCTGTTGCTATCTGAAAAGTGGCAGGTAAAATAGTTAATCATTTTTAGCGTGGCGCAAGTTATGCAACTGTTGTAATTGCAACGAGACTTGATTAAAAACATTACCAAATGGTTCTTATCGCCCTATCGAAGTTAATCAACAACTCGGCTTCGCCTCGGAATTTGATAAACATCTCGGTTGCGATAGCAACCGTGTGGTAATAGTCAATAGTAGTGCGCTGACGCATCGACAAAAGAAATTTATGTCAAGTTTTGGTCGCTTAATTAGCAAATAACATTAATTAGTTCCTTAATTAATTAGTTCCTTAATTTATATCTCAATTGGCAAATACCAAACAAGGTTACACAAGTTTAAGATCAGACAAATTCAGGAATCAAAACTTTTGTCATGTGATAGAATAAGCAGTGATTCAAAGTTCAATAATCGTGTTCAAAGGCGCCTTTGCACAAACTAATAAACACAGATCTTTCGGTTGCAAAGAAATATCCCTTTTAAATCGAGTTTTAGCAAATATTTGTTGATTTTATCCGGTATTTGCGTTCCATCTGAACTTGCCCCTTATAGTTAATGAAAAACAGACAAATTTGCAAACTTATTCCCCATGTGTTAGATCCAATATCGACCAAATCGTATAATAGAACAAACAACAATATTTTTTGATCCCAAATTAGCTAAACCATTGACAACGTTTGTCGATATAGAATCAAAACATGTTTATTTTGGTAAATATTTTTGCTGAATTTGAAAATCACAAATACTAGACACGGCTTAATGATTTTTATTTCAATAGAAATAAAATGTCGCTGTTAATGATAGCTGCCCGGGTTGAAGTTTCTTTGATTTCATACTGACCATACTCAATTTCTTAGTACGATCTTAGTACGAAACCAAAGAAATCATATATGACCCTAGCATGAAATCCACGAAATCATAGACGTACCTATCGTTCATGAACCGTAAGAATCAACGCTTACAAAAATTGTATGATCCTATTATGAAACCAAAGCAATCGTAGTGGTGTTGAAGAATGGCACTGAAAAATTGCTGCTGGAATAATGTAGGTTCTCATATCAAAACAAAAAAATTTTTCTAACTAAAAACCGATGAAAACATTTATGATCTTATTATGAAATTGAAGATATCAAATATTATCCTAGTTTGAAAACAAAAAATAATAATAGCTTAGAAAGATGGCATTGAAAATGTTCTACTAAATGTATTGCTTAAGCCTTCTTAAGCATCATAATGAATAAGAATGCTCAACCTATACAATATAACAAAACATTGTATAACAAAGCAAATTGTATAAAAAAAAGCAAGCACAGTCATTGAATAGATCAAAACACCGTTGCCGGTAAATTCGTCAACAATCAAATTAGCCGACACGCCTCTCAGCCCGCACTTAAGCAAATATAGGTAATCGAAAATCACAGCTCATTACAATTACACGCGCACTAAGCTTGTAAGTATCGTGCTGTTGGAAAAAGTGCCGTCTTTTGATTTTAAAACAGAAATCAATTGCCTATAAGTACTAGCTAATTTGGCGAGACTTCGCCAGTCCTTGTGGCTTGATATAAACGTATCATAACTGAGAAAATTATCACCACGGAAAAAAAAATAAGCCGAAACTTGCATTAACAGCACTTAAGTTATCCTATTTTGATTTCTGTCATTTTCTCGTCCTGCTCATGAAAATCTTCCAGCCAATTGACGTGTATTATAATTTATGTGTCGGCTAATATCTCTTGCCCCAAAACAGCAAAATGAATTCCAAAGGAAGACACTTAGTGTATCTCTTACATTAGGAAGGGGATTTTAGTTTCTTAGGCAATCATTTTTCTGAAGGTTTTAGTCTTTTTGAGGAGACATTTTTTGGGCCTGCGTTGTCATGTTTATTTACCTGATGTCATCCGAGTTTTATCGACTAAGTTTACAACGCATTTAAGGACAGATTAATTGGTTATCAAAATCAGCTATTTGTGATGAAATTAAGATCACCGTTGAGATCTACTTATGCATTTCCAATTTTCTAATTTTCTGGAATCCAAAAACGAGAAAAATTAATTAAAAATATAATAAGTTGGATTTTCGAGTATACTGTTATCAAAATTGAAAGAGTCTGCTGTGATTCTTTGAATAAGTGAGAAATCTTTGTAATCTTCGTAAGGAAGAAAAAGCAGAAACCAAATGTCAACAAGAAACGAAAATGAAACAGATTAATTTTGCATAAAATTATTCCATATTTACACAATACAGGGGTAAGATTTTTAGCAGTTTTTTAATATAAAAACACAAATCAAATATCAGAAAAATTTGATTTTTTCATTCTTATGTGAGTTTTTCAATATTGATTAGTGAGTTTCATACAGGACCTATTTGAATTAACCATCAAATTTCACAATTCCTTTTTAAAATTCTAATTTTAGGCGTGTTGTCAACTTCAATGTTATCTCTAAACAGAGAGCAAAACAATGGCACAGCTGGTCCCTCGCCCAAAGCGGAGGAAGTCTCTATAGACCCAAAACAAGTGTTGGTCAGCATGTGTTTGTTCAAACAAGGAGAGTACTTCCCCAATTGGAGGTCCAGGCACTATGTCCTGTTGAAGGATGGAAGTTTCCAGGGATTCTCTCGGAACCCAATTGAGACAGAAGAGTGCAGTTGCAGACATCAGATGAAAGTAAGGCCTCAAAAATTAGGAATTAGAATGAAATTGATATCTAGTATATGATGAGAGTCTCAAGACTCCCTGAAAAATGATTAATGAGCGCTAATTTCATAAGCGCATCGTAGAAATCCTATATAATACCAAAATACTAATGGTTCCTTAAAAAATAACCCAGGTTTAGACCTCGACGTGGGCTTGAGTCGAGCATGATCTTTTCGTACCTCTTTTTTGTCGAGCATGGACTTTTCATAATAATAATAATAATAATGAATTTTTCTGAATGATCAAATACAGACATTATACAAAACAACTTCTTTCGTAACAACAAATTGTGATCATTCGAGAGAGAGCACCAAAAAGGCCGTTGGCCTGTCAAGTGGTGCCTCCAGAGCAAAATATGAACTAGCTAGTGTAAAGACTGACTGCATATTCAAGTTTTAATATGTATAGGAATTGTCAACTAAGCCTATTTTTTTTTCACCAAAATGCATTCAACAATTCTTTATTTAGTAAAATATAATTATCTCGAAACATATGTAAGAAACATTCCGTTCCTTCTGTTTTTAAATTTACAATTTCTTGAGTAAATGAAAAATCAAGTCTTGCGATTATGTTGAAAAGATTTCTTACACGTTCAGTTATTGATTTTCTTACATGTGTAGTGTTTTTGTTTATTGTTTTCAATTTCTTAATTCTATGTTCTGTTGAAAGTACTGCATTCAATTCGTTATCCGATATTATTCGCGTTTTTAAATTTTTTGCTTCTGACATACTTATGTTTTTTACTAGTTGTTTCAATAGCTCATATACATGGAGCTCAAAAACTGAGAAGATTTTGAAGTTCTGCCTAATTTCTGACAAATCAACCCCCTTTTTAAATGAGAAAATTAACCGTAATATCCTGTTTTGTGCACAATCAATTTTCTTAAGATCTGTCTTGTTGCCACAGCCGTAAACTAAGACACCATATTGCACAATGGGCTGGACATAAGTTTTATATAACTTCACAAGTGTTGGTCGTCGAAAAAATTTTTTGAATTGGAACATAGCGGCTGAGACTTGAGTTAATTTGATCTTAACTTGTTTAATGTGTTCCTTAAAGTTTAGCTGGTTGTCTAAATAAACCCCTAAATATTTCAAATTTTCACTAATCTTCAATTTGTGGTTAAGTATTTCTAGATGATCACATGTGTTCTTTTCATTGGTCAACATTAAAGACGATTTTTCATCATTAATTGTTAATTTGTTTGCTGTCATCCATTATAACTCTATTAAAAACTCTTGTTAGGCAATTTTGTAGTTTTCGTTTCCATTTTTTAGCGATCCATAAATGTTAGTGTCATCAGCAAATAAGGTTACTTTGTTATCATTGCAAACTGATGGAAGGTCGTTAATATATATCAAAAACAGTAGAGGACCCAGTACTGAGCCTTGTGGGACGCCACAGTTTACCAGTAGTTTATCCGATTTCTTATTACCAATTTCAACATATTGTTTCCTATCTTCTAGAAAAGACTTCAAAATGTTGTGAGCAGGTCCGCGCAATCCATATTTGTAACATTTGGTTAGTAGGTAACTGTGATTCACTGTATCAAAAGCCTTTGTCAGATCAATGAAAGCACAGCACGTCGGTTCTTGTTTATTTATGTTATTCCTTAAATATTCAACAACTTCCATTACAGCATCAATTGTACTTTTCTTTGATTGAAACCCAAATTGTTCTTTTGATAAAACGTCATATTTTATAAGAAAACCAATAAATCTTCTGTATAATATTTTTTCAAGAACTTTCCCGAAGACTGGCAATAGTGATATAGGTCTATAGTTCGATGGATCCAATTTGTTGCCTTTGGTTTTGTAGAGAGGGAAAACTTTTGCTACTTTTAAGCATTTTGGAAAATATTGCTGTTGTAAGCATCTGTTGAATAAAATTGTTAGTGGTTCACAAACTGCATGATTTACTGACCTTAGGAGAACATTACTTAATTTGTAGCAATCAGTTGATTTTTTGTTTTTCAAATTTTTAATGATATTGAAAACTTCTGTGCTTGACATCTTTTCGAGTACTGTACTGCTTTGAATGGCTTTCACTGTCTTCAGGTAATTAACTTCTTTGTGACGTTTTTTTAATTCTCTGCAAATAGTAACAAAAAAATAATTCAACTTATCTACATCAACCTGGCAAATATGGTTTTGTTTTTCTTCTTTGATATCTTTTACTAAGGTAAAAAGTGTTTTCGAGTTTTTCTGACTGCTTATTTTTTGCTCAAAAAAGTTTGTTTTATGCAACCTGCATAGAGCTTTAAGTCTATTACTCAGCACACGACGTTGTTCTTTCACTTCCGCTCTGCCTGTTGCAATGTATTTCTGCCAAAGTTTACGTTTCTTTGTAGCTAAATTCTTCACATGATTGTTGACCCATTGTTTATCCCTTTTAAAATTGTTAGTGGTTACTTCCTTAGCGGGAATAATTTTTTCTTTCGCTTCATAAACAATTTCTTGAATTAAAGAAAAACACTCATCAATTGCTACAGATTCCAAATCATTTTTTATTTTTCTGCAGTTTTTGAAAACTTCAAAATTGACATCTATTCTAACTTCCTCGTCAGACAGTTTGTGTAGCTGATTCAAAACGAAGGTTTTTTTCTTTATTTACTTCCAAAAACAATTTTTGAGAAGTAAAGATAACAGTATAGTGGTCAGTTAAGTCGCTTTTGATAATTTTAGTTTCACTTTCAATGTTTGAAAAAAACAAGTCAATTGCTGTTTTAGATTGTCTGGTTTCATGAGTACAAAAACCCTGATTAAAACAAAGTTCCAGACCTAGTAAACGAAAATAATTGCAAACTTTTTCAGCATTTCGACTTGATATTAACATGTCTACGTTAAAATCACCACAAACTATGTGTGTATAATCAAGAGTATTTAGATCAGTAAAATGAGTATCTAGTACTTCTACAAAATTATCAATTGCGTAATTGGGTGCCTTATACAGTACAGTCACATAAATTCTCTCTTTCTCTGAGTGCAATTGCGTGGACAAAACTTGTACATGTTTGTTTGTTGTTTTCTTTACTTCGTTACTTTCATACTTATTACCAACATAAAGAGCTACACCCCCTCCTCTCGTTTCTCTGTCACATCGAAGCAATTTTCCATACCCATATAAATTGTATGCATTTAGTGAACAATTTTCTTTGCACCATGTTTCAGTGAGAGCTATAACAGTAGGTTTAGATTGTACACTTTCAATCAAAACTTCTAGCAGTTCAGAGTTTTTGTGTATCGATCGTACATTTTGAAGAAAAATTGTAAACTCCATGAGCATTAAGAATCTTCGCGCGCTGAGATTTGATATAGATTTACGTTCTTCAATTTTTAAGGTTTGTTATCATTTCACTTAATAAGTTTACTTTCCGACATTTCGTCTTATCACAAAAGGATGTCAGAAATTGCGTAAGTCGCAACATCCGATTTTTTTTAAAAAAAATGCTAGCAGACTGCGGAAGTCGCAGTAGCTGTTTATAGTAACTGATTTGAATAAGGGTTTGCCGTTCTGGATTCTGGCGAAAGTCGCAAGACCAAATGGACTGGCTTTTAGTTTTTTCTAACGAGCAATAGAAAGAACATTTTCCGCGGAAGTCGCAGTATTTGTTTTTTTACCTATGAATCCGTCTTCTACCAAACAAAATCACTGACAGATAAAAAAGTTAAAAATTATCCAGTTTAATTGCAAGTGTTTTTTATGCCTAGCTCAATTGAATGTTCAACTAACAAAAATAGTATGAAATATGAGGTTTTCTTTTTTTTACCTTTTCCTAATTTTCATATTTTGCTCCGAGACAACAGAAAATATTTAGTTCTATAGAATTTATATGATTCATCAAACGAAAAGTTTAGGATTACACAACTCAGTAACACGAGGACAACAATTGAAGCTAGCATCAATTATATGTTAACACAAGGCAAACATTGTATAAACATTTACTCAGCACCCAATTTTTCTCCCATCATTTTTTTTTGCTCAGGTGACAAGGACAAATATAGTCTTAATACTCGTTCCTCATCAGTCAATATTTCTCGATGCATGTGTTTATGAGTGTTTTTTAGTGCAATTGCATTTGCGCCTGTTATATCCCCATTTGCCATGACAGGATTTTGCAGCTTTTCGAGATCAATTGCATCATCTACTTTCACGTACTTGTTATTTCCATTAGTGCCTTTACATAAAACTGAAACCTGACAGTTGTTAGTCACAGTCATTAAGTTTTTATTCTCAGCAAGTTTCTTGATAAACATATCCAATGGTGGCATTCGCTCTTTCATCCATATGTTTTTTCCATTTAGGTCGTTTTTCAGAGTTTTGAGCATTCTTCTGTTTTTGTAAATTTCAATCTTGTCATTGAAATGCACAAATTTTACAATGATTGATGGCATCAGATTGTTTAGCAAAAGTCCTGGTCCCGGTAGAATATGAAAAGCCTTTAATCGGCTTTCAGTTATTTGTACGTCATCTTTTTTGTATATTCGATTCAAAAAAACCAACAGTTCCTTGAGAAAACTATCCGGATTTCGCGCATCAAAGGGTGGGTTATCAATTATAATTGAATCTTTGCTCAGATACCTTTCTTGATGCCTTAACCTGACATTAATTGCAGAAATGAAGTCCCAAACTTCAGCTAGTTGCTTGTTGGTTTCTTCTTTTTGAGCCCTAACCATCTCCACAACTGTCCTGATAGCAGCCCTCGTTGATTCCTCAGGTATTTGGTTGATAACGTTTTCAATGTTGACATCCATTATCAATTAACACAACAATATTTAATCTTAAATGAAAGATGAAGTTCGAAAAAAAAAATAAATCGAGGTCTGAATCTGGGCGTCCAGATGTTTAACTCTGGCTCCATGTTTAGGGCGGAGAAGAACAAATCCAAAATTTTCCCGATTTTTTTCTGAGAACTGGAGAAAGTTTGAATTTTTTTGCCGAAAATAAGAATGAAGTTTTTCTTTGAACGAAGTATTCTATCAACAACTTTTTACCTCTTTATTATCTTCGTATTTAGTATAAAAAACTAAGAGACAGAATTTTTTTAGAAAAATAACAAGCTCATTCCAAAAAAAATCTTCATTTTGAGTCTGATCAGAGCTAGAGAATTTCGGTAAGTAATTTCTTACTTGAAAGAAAGTAAGAAAAGTCAGTGTGAACTAATTTTGGGCGTGGTACTTTAGCCGTGGTTCTGTAATTAAGATACCGGTACGTTTTAGAAACCGAACAAGTCCATTCGCAAGCTGAATGACTTCCGTACAAAAGGGAGTGTGATGACAATAGACAGCAGCAGTGACTCTAATGGGAAATATCAGTTCGCAATTGAGGACTTGTGTCGGAAGGGAGACGAAACTATTGTGAGCAGACACTTTTACGTCACAAGGCCACAGGACAGACTCAAGTTGTACGGAGCTCTATCAGAGTACGTTGCCTATAGTATTTATCGTAAAATTGCTACGCAAGCGAGCTTCCAAAAACTTTGGCGTCTTAAATGGACTTGCATTTGACCATTTTCAAGTCAATTACCTCTTCATGTAACTCAAATTAATCAGAAATTTTCCGCATGTTTTAAGCGTGCACGTTAACATTTGAATTTTTCAAACATTTTTGAACTGTTTAATTGCTCTCAAACGAAGTTTGTAGTAATTACATTAGTCCTGTTGGTCTTTTTAATGCGACTTTTCTCTTGACCGATTTTTCGTCTGACCCATTTGACTGTTTGTCCTCAAAAACGGAATAAACGGTAGCGCCCAGCGGGCATTAAGTGCTCTTATATCCTTTCAGCTCACTAGACACCAAGTATGCGATTCACAGAAACTGTTTTGGAGAGTTATACTTATGGTGCGAAGGGCGGTTCATAGAGGTTGACCCCCCCCCCCTCCCCCCACAACACACCTCCCTCCCCCAAATCAACCCCGTAAGGGACCCGTGCAGCCATAGCCCCATGACCCCGTGTTGCCCTACCTCACCCCCCACTGTTTCTGCTCATCAGTCCCTCAGTTGCACCCCCATCTGCGCTCACCTCACGCCCCTTCAATTAAGCTAAAGCTAGCCTGACTAAACCGTGGATAGCTACTGACGAAGCCAACCGCTCCGATCGTTTGAGAGCAATTCGCCCGGCGTTAGTCGGTTATGTTTACGTGCGATGCAACTTTAAGGGACTTACTTTTTTGCTATGCATTTCCATATCAATTTTAAAAAAGCTGTAAAATATACGCTAATTTACAGAGAAATTTTTATCTGCGCGAGGATTTTTAGGCAGTTTAATTTATTGGTTGAACAAGTAAAAAGTCATTCTTCTTCTTTTGTTTTGACTTCCAACTGAGAAGCATGAACTAAATTAAGAACATGGTACACTTGTTCTAGTAAATTTAATCTAATTTGTCACTGTTGTTCTGAACAACGTGTCAGGTAGACATTAAATAAGGAAAACTTAATTTGTAAGCTATTGCATAAAGTGCTTTCGCAAAACTAATTACTGATCAAGAAGACAAATTTCAAACTTATTTGTGTCGCGTGTCGTTTAAGAAAATTTGAAAATATGGCGTCTAAATCGCTTCTTGATAATTAATGAAAAAAAAATGTGAAATGGATGAAAAGTCACGTGAGTCGACTTTTGTGAGTCAACCACAGAAGCATTAAATAGAAAATTTTGCAAAAAAAATGAAAATTTTGCAAGATAATGACACTAAACAATAGAAATCAAAATGAGAATTATGATTTCTATTGTTTGAAAATCAAAATGAAGAGGTGCCTTAAAAAGGAGGTAATTGTTGCAATGTTGGATTCAAAATGTATATGTGTATTAAAAAAACTTCCGCATCAGAAACAGAATTAGTTAAACTCATCGAAAGTACCAGTTAACATATTGGTTTTTGCATGGCTTTCCTGTTCTACCAGTTTTATCGCCCTTGCATTTCACTCAAAATTATTCCGTTATTCTTTTTAAACCAACCCTCTAATTAGCGTGTGTAAGACTTATCGACCTGAATATTTACTTTTCATGACACTATAGCTAGTTTAGACAATTATTTTGATTTCCTAAATATTCAAACCAGTAATCACTCACTTGATTAATTTTGACGGGATTGGATTGACATTATAACGACATGTAGCGGCAGCTAGATAGTAAAATGCAGTCTAAATTTTATTTTACACCTAATTAGCAACTAAAATTTGTTATCCCTAGGAGGTCAGGGCGCAAATTATTGATTTGATTTGATTGTATTTAATATTGCAAATCGTTCTGCATTAATCCAACAAATCCTAATGATGCAAAAGTCTTCAAAGTAATATATATATATATATATATATATATGTGTGTGTATATATATATATATATATATATATATATATATATATTACTTTGAAGATTTTTGCATCATTAAGATTTGTTGGATTATTACAGAACTATTTGCAATATTAGATACAGACGGTTTTATACTGTCCAGATGACGTCACATATCTATAAATTTCTTAACCGCCAAAACTAGTCAAATCAATAATTTGCGCCATAGCCTTCTAGAGATCACAAATTTTAGTTGCTAATTAGGTGTAAAATATAGACTGCAATTTACTATTCAGCTGCCGCTACATTTCACTATAATGTCAATCCATTCCTTCTTAAAATTTTGCTGAACAAAAAACAAAACCCAATGCAGAATGAATGCGATTATTATTACTGGGAATGTGAAAGCGAACAGTAATTAGAGGGTCTCAGAATATTGCAGTTTCTCGACAGACATTGAGTTTCCAAAAAATTGAAAACATTTATGTGGGTGTTGTTTTGACAAATTGTTTGTGAACACGTGCCTAGGCTTTTCAAAATTTTTCCATACTATACCAATCGTTCTGTTTGTTTTTTTTTTCAAACTAGAGTTTAAGTTGTTTGTGATTATAGTAAAAAAAGTATTTCAAATTTTATACCCTTTTTCTTTCGAAACGGTTCTGCTGCAATCTCAGGACAACTACCAGCAACAGAAAAAGCCTACCAGTTTGCAACTTTGATTGATAAAATGAACAAGAAAGAGTTCACATTATGTTGAAATTCTTAATTCGAAACCTATTAGTATCCGGATAAATTTTTTTCTCACTGAATCTCATCCGTTCTAAAACAAATCCGCAAAATAACTTTTTAAAACAAAAAAAAATGACAACGAAATACACTATTTTTTTGGAAAGATACAATGAGGCTCGGTAATGTGCGTTCGCACATACAATTTCGACCCCGCTCATCCGCATTTTTGGCATAAAAATCTATCAAACGGGGAACAGATAGAAAACCCCAAAATTTAAATTTTTTCCAAAAAAATCTGTATGAACAAAAAGATTGCCTCCAACGCAGATTACTCAATGGAATAAAAAATGCCGCATCAGATTGATGAGATCAGCCATTTTTAAGAAAGTAAGTCAAGACGAACAACAAAATCAAACAAAAACAACAAGCATTAATTACATCGAAAGGTTAATTTATATTAGAGAAAAAACTTTTTAACAAAGTCAAAATAGCTATAGTTAAAACAAATTAAGCTGTACTTCAGTAGAAAAGAAATGTGCCTGCTCCATATTAAGGCTCGATAAAAATTAGACAAAAAGAACAAAAAAACAGAAAGTTAATCAATTGGTTTAAGTTTTTAAAAACAACTAATTTCAAAGTTATAAAGACCATTTAATAGCAATTGAAAAGATCCAACATGTTTATGGTCACATAAATCTCTATAGGAGGGCATTAAGGCCTGTCATCATTGCATTTATTATATGGTTTCATAAAGAACAAATAGAGACAGAAAACAAAAATTCAAATAAAACTTGCGAGCAAACGATGTCGAAGCCGTAAAGCGAAATTTTGCCCCGCAAAATATGCTCAATTGAGCCTTCCGTGAAAAACAATAATGTGGTATCCGACTGCTCATAAATGAAGACAGGTAATAAGTAGACAAAAAAGATCAGTCAAAAAAAATTGGTCAGTGTTTTTGTATTTTTCGAAATTATTTTTAAAGTCATGAAAGCCATTAGCTACAAAACGAATTAATTAAGTTCGTTTATTTTTCCAGCGAAGGCGCTTGATACCTGTAATTAATAAGAGTACGCCCTATGTCTTCAAAAATAACGTCAAATATAGACAAAAATTAGAAATTATTTTACCTCTTCTTTCGAAATACCCGTGTCGAAGCCACAAATTTCATAACGATTTCTTTAAAAACATCAGATTTTGTTGACTAGTATCATCCATTGACGACAATATTGTCATATGTGACCTGTAGTAAACGAGACTAGGTAAGAAATAGACAAAAAACAAATGAGAATTAAGAAAGAGTTTTTTTTAGTTTTTGAAAACAGTTGTTTTCAAAACCATGAAAGCCATCATCTATATACTCAAATCAAAACATAGGCTCATTTAACCTATAAAATTCAAATGAGACTTGTCATAAACCACGAAATTTCATACGACTAAAAAGACAAATTAAAAAGTATAGTTAATGACAAATTTGAAAAATTTAGTTAAATGCTTCGAGAAAGGGTTGTCGACGCCGTTGAAACCATAATCGATACATTTAAAGACTTTATATGTTCAATTTTGCCTTACATTGAACTCCTATAATGTAATATCTGAACTGTCGAAAATGTGATAATGTGACAAGACGAGAAAGAAAACGTGAAAAATGGGCCATTGCCTAAAAATAAAAAATTTTGTGTAATCTAGTAGTAATAAAACTATAAAACCAAAACATCACGCGCCAAACCGCTAAAATGATTAAATTTTATATCAGTAGAAAGAAGAGGAAGAAGAGTTATTCTTTCGTTACCGCTGACACTAAGCTACAATTTGACCAAATTAGGAGAAAAAAGTGGCAACGTTCAATAAGCCATTGTTTATTTAAAAATGAAGTAGTTTTAAAAGTCAAAACGACCATAAACTTTCGAGCACACAATCTAGACAAGATATATTGGAAGTGTTTAAGGAACCGATTGGACCGACCAGCAGTGAGCTTTGATTTGAATTGTTCTGTTCTTCAATTGTCAAAAAAGATTTTTATTTGGATTGTAACAGTCCAAGATTGGACCAAAACAAACCGTGCTATTGCTGTATGTCCATTAAGAACACTCAATTGTTTCAATTGTTATAGATCTAGATAATTTGTTAGTTAAAAGATCAAAAATAATTGCTGCGTTTTTGAACATCAAAGAGTAAAGACATTAAAAGACGGCGAAGTTTTATATCCCGACTACTAGACTACTCTCAATGGAAATGGAAGTAAGACTGGCTCCCTTTGTAGTTTGGGAAAATTGTCTCAGTGGTTTTTGCTGTGTACTTCGGCAAATTTAATCAAATTGGACAAAAGTAGATTATTTTGTTCAGGTTTTGATGAAATAGGCTGAATTTTGAAAAATTTAGCCAACATTTTTTTTGCCGAAAAAATTTAATCAAAAGAGTCAACAATACTTTTTTGTTCTTAAAAAAATCAACAGTACTACTGTAACAACTTTTACATTTTTTAGAAAAGTTGACGAAATTTTAGGCAAAAATTCCGGAAAATGTGAATGAACTTTACTCAAATCGGTCTAACATTCACATCAAATCGGTCTAACATTCACAAACAATTAAAACCGCGATACCGCGCTCAATAAAACAAAATTCAGAAAAAAATTTTAATTCCAAATTCTACGGTGGACGGGCTTTTCAATTATACCACTCACAGCTGTTTACGATGAATATATCGATCGGTCAAAATTGTCTGAAGAAAAAAAACCCATTTGAGTATATGGTTCATCCCCCCCTCAAGAGGGGTTGGAAGAAAAAGATAATTACGGGTAACTTAGATTGCATTTCTCACTCAAGCCCTATTTCTAACGATTCATCATCTCCTGAAAGTAACGCTCATAAAGTGTCTTCTTAAGTTTTAAAACAAAAAAACGGCCAATTCCAAAAAAATGTTCAGCAAAAACTTTTATTTATTGGATTTTAAAATGATCACAAATTGGTCATTTCCGATAAATAATGGTAAATCAGTAACCCTCTGAAATTAATGGTCAAAAGTATTCTTAGAGTTAAAAAGTGTGAAAAACGATAATTTCCTGATCAAAATGGTCATTTCTTTTGTTTAAGAAACTGTTAAAAACTATCATATCGGCAAGGAATAATTCTAAAGGACTTTAAGAGTTTTCCCGATAAAATAGTGGCCGAAACAATCTCTTCTTATGTGTTTGAGACAATCTAAGTGGGTCTGGTTTTATTTTCTGAGAGGGATAATTTTTGATATATTCTTGCAAAACAATGCAATAGACGAGTGATTTTTTTAAACTTTTTTCAAGTATCGCTATGCGTTTATTGTTGAATTTGTGTAATTGAATGTTAAATTACAGGTTACGACGACCCAACACTGTCAAAACACCAAAAGAATCAACCCATTTAAAACCGGGCAGTTCTAAAACCAGTTCGTCTCCACCCACCTCTAGCAGTGCTGGGGTCGTAAAGCACGCAGGTGAGTCTTCCTCCTTCAGCTGCGCCCCAAGTTTTGTCGACTTCATAGTCAATCTAAAGCACACGCAAATTCCACGAATTGGCAGCGGGGGGAATTTTAAAAAACCCGCTCCTCGGCGAAAACGCCCCGTGAAACGAAGACGCGAAGATAGCTGGCTTGTCGTTTCGTTTATCAACGAACACAGCGTGTCAGTCGAGCATTATTTCCACTCTATGGAAATGTTGTTTGAGAGTTACAGGTTTTGTAAACAATCAATATGGAGCGATGCTACAGCTGTTGATGACGATGTTTTTGTTCACACTTCTTGGGGTGTGAAAAGTCACTGGGATGAGGGGGAACGAAGTGGGAAGCGACTTCGAGAAGGAAGCACGTTCTCATGCACCTCCGGTACGATTTTTACCAAAAATCCCGCCACTTTTATTACGTCACAATGTACTACGTCACAGCAGGTGTTACGTCACAATGTAGTTCACGCCATAGCGTTACGTCATGAAATGAGTGCGTTACGTCACTGAGTGATGAATGACAAATTGGCAATTTGGCGCCCGAGTTGTTTCAATCGATGCCAGCGATTATTAACAGTTATGACAAATAACTAGAACGCAGAACCGGATTAAGAAATTTATAGCCTCGCGCGCCAAATCGTGGAATTTGTATTTTTTTATTCTGAAAATCATCCCTGAAAAAAAAATTATGTCTTTCATTATTATTGTTCCGACCCTCTTGAGGGGGGAGGAACTATATACTCAACTGGTTTTTTTTTGTTCCGTGAATTTTCGCCGCTCGATATATTCATCGTAGAGAGTTGAGACTGGTATCATTAGAAAGCTCGTCCAGCGTAGAATATGGAATTAAAAAGATTTTTTTAATTTTCGTTTTCTACAGGGAGTTATCGAGGCTTAAACTTCTGAGAAAAGAAGAGTGAATTCACGTTGTTTTTATTCACATTTTCCGGAATTTTTGCCTAAATTTTCGTCAATTTTGCTAAAATTTGTTATAATTTTTAAGAATAGTGTCGTTGATTTTATTTTTGAAGACGAACAAGCATTTTTGATTGTTTTGATTTAATTTTTTGGTCAAAAAATCTGGATAAACATTTCAAAATTTAGCCTTTTTCATCAACAACAGCACGAAATAAGCTACTTTAGTCCACTTTGATTAAATTTGCCTACAGTACACCCCCAAACAACACTCATACAATCTTTGTAGACTCAGAGGGGGGCTATTTCTACTTCAGAGTCCGCAGAGAGTGCCTTGTAGTTAAAACTTTGCCGTTTTTTGCTAACTTTACTTGTTGATTATCAAAAATGCAAAATTTATTTTGAGTTTCAACTCAGAAATTATCTATATCTACAACATTCGAAAAATCAATTGTTCTTAACGGACAATAAGTATTAACAGGGGTAGTTTTGGGCCATTCTTGGACTGTTACAATCCAAAAAAATCGGGTTGTAATCAGTCGGTCTTTTTTTAAAAAAAAAAGACTTTTTTTTAATAATAAAGAACAGAACATATCAAATCAAAGCTCAGGAGTGATAGGTCCAACCAATTCGCTTGCTAAACAGCTCCCGGCTAATGTATTTAGTTTTCTAATTGAAAGTTTATGACCGTTTCTTTTTTGAAAATAATTGACTTTTCAATAAATAATGGCTTAATTGACTTTTCCTCTATTTTTTTCTTAATTTGTTCAACTTCCAGCTTAGTGTCAGCAAAAAAAGACTGCTTCTCCTTTCTACTGAGTTAACATTTATTCTCGGTTGCAGTTTTAAGCCTGAAATTATTGTTTTCTGGCTTTGATACTACAAGATTTTAGATTTTTGTTTGTTTTGATATTTGCCAGTTTTTCACGTTTTCTAATTTTGTCACATTATCACATTATTGACAGTTCTCATGTCACCTTATTAGCATTCAAATTAAAGCACAATTGAACATATTAAAATCCTGAAAGATATAAATCATCGTTTTAATGGCCTCGACGCCTCTTTCTTGAAGAAATCAATTGAATTTTTTAATTTTGTCTCAGCTGTCATTTATACTTTGTCGTTTCGGTCGTATGAAATTTCCTGTATAGTGATAGCTTTCATTGGCTTTTCATGGAAGAATAGAAAAACCGATATTCTGATATTAGCAGATAGCTGATGGCTTTTATGACTTTCAAACCCATCGTTTTCCAAAATTAAAAAAAAAACTTTTTTAACTTCGCAATTTTGTTCTTTTTATGTTTCTTTTTGTTACCTAATCTCGTTAGTTGATTACAGGTCAAATATGACATTATGGGTGTCAAGGGAATAGAAGGGATTGGTGTCCCAAAATCTTTTTTTTAAAGATTTTGTTATGACCTTACTGGCTTCGACACCGCTTTTTCACAAAAAAAATTAAATTAATTTGATTTTTGTCATATTTGACGTTCTTTTTGTAGAAGCAAGAAATATTCTGGATAATTACAGGTCTTGAGGGTTTCCTTTTCATGAAAATACGACGATATTTAAATAGCTCTTTTTGTAATTAATGCCTTTCATGACATTGAATGTAATTTTGTTTCGAAAAAAAATTAAAAGTATTACATACTTTAGCACTTCGCTTTTTTGTCTACTTGTTTTCTAGTCTTACTAAGGAATAGCCACGTACTACATTATAGCTGCTTGAAGAAGGCGCAATCAAATATATTTTGTGTGCCAAAATTTGGCTTGACGGTTTTGACAGCGTTTTCTGGCAAGTTTCAATTGAAATTTTGTTTGTTCTTTGTTGTTCTTTTTAGCCGCTCTAAAAAATGAATAAGGTCAGGTCCTAATGCCCTTCTATAGAAGCAGTGGTAACCGCAAATTTGTGTTAATATTAATTTATTCCTAATGGTATTTATTACTTTGAAGTTAATTGTTTCAAAAAAATAAGTTAATTTTTTTTACTTTTCTGTTTTTGTTCTTTTTTGTATAATTGTTACCAAACCTTTTTATGGACTGGTCGCATATGTTTTCTGGTGATTTATAAGTTATTTTTGTTTAGTTTCAGGTTTATCTGACGGTATGTTGACTTTGTTATTAAATTTAGAAATTTAGTTTTTAAGAGGGACATAAATTTTTTGATGTAATTAATGTTTGTTGTTGTTGTTGTTTGATTTTGCTGTTCGTTTTGACTCGCTTTCTTAATATTGATATATTACAGCAATCTAATGCATCAATTTTTACTCCACTGAGTTATTTGTTTTGGAGGTTATCTTATCGTTCATACAGAATTTTTTGAAAAAGACTTGGGCTTTTTTGGGATTCGCAAAAAATAATTTTTGGGTTTTTCTATCTGTTCCTCATTTGGTAGACAATTATGCCAAAATTGTGGATGGGCGGGGTCGGAACCTTATGTGCCATTGCACATTACCGAGCCGCCTTGTTTTTATTATACTTTTGTTCGTAGGTATAGACAAAACATCAACCGTCGTGTACTCGTTAGTGTTCTGATATTCGGTAATTCGCTTATTTGGTAGCTTAAAAACGTCCACTGAAAAATTTTATTCATGTCTTTTTATGAACTGAAGAAACAAGAATCTTAGCTTCCAGAAAAAATTTTTTGTGTGTGTGTTTTTATATTTCTCTTTTATTCAAAATTTTGTGGAAAATTGACACTTTCTGGGAAATATCTCAACGTCGTTTTCCCTCCTAACATCGGACAAAAACTTTATATTTCTTCTCACGAAATTTGATTTAAAATAACCTTGCTGTGTCCTTTTTATAAAGGTTAAAGTTTGCGACAAAACACGACCATAGAAATGAATATTCGCATAACTGAGGTCATGCCTGAATTAGCCAGTACTCTCTAGTACATCTAAAACACGTGAGAGATTTTTGTTTGTAAATAACCTTATGCTTCTTTATTTGACAAACTGTCAAACAATGTCTGTCAAATGTCAATTTTGACACTTCACCGAACTAGAACCTCAACTTTGAAACCCTATAAACTTTTACATCCTTTTATCATAGCAATCTAGGTACTTAATGCTGCTCTTTTCGTTTTCAATTGGGTAAATTAAACCGATTTATCATCTAATAAAGTTCAAATTTTGTCACAAATCGATATCTACATGAAGCCACGCCTAAAACGGCTCAACAGAATCACAGAACGAGTTCTTTACCAGACATGTGAGCTAAATTTGCTGTCATTTTAAACGACCTGCCTTATAGTCGACAAACAGTTGTCAGTTGTCTATAAAACGACAAACGTTTAAACTTCCGTGGAACTAAAACCCCAAACTTGAGTCCCCTAAAATCACAACCATAAAATCAAACTTGTCAAAGTGTTTAGACAAGAGTTTAAATGGGCGATTGAATAATAGCCGTACGAACCCTGAACTAAGAGAATAAGTTTAGAAAATAGTAAACAAATATTTTCTCTGTTTATTTGACCATCCAAGATACGTGAATATTTCAACTGAGTTAAACCTAAACTTTTGAACCCAAAATTTTCAGACCCTGATGACAACCTGGTCTAGGTAGCTACTGGGTAATATTCGAAGGTTAAGCTTAATCAGCTGATGTTATTTAAGGCCATACCAAGATCTTACCAGATTAACATCCTGTCTCTACTAGGACAATGCTTAACTAACGGATTAAGTTTAGAACTGAACAAACAAATCTGTTCTTTGTTTATAGTACCAGTAGAGGTTACGCGAACCTGTTAAATTTTATTCAGCGATATTTTTTTTGTATTTAAAGCTTTTTGACTGACTAAGGCAATATGAACTACCAAGTTTAATTGAAAATCATTTCATTAAAACTCTTTTTCAAAGTCCCACTCAAGAAATCGTAATTTTAACACTTAGAAAATGTAATTACATAACTTTAGATCTACTAGTTTACCTGTAATATCAATCCCGTCCATTATTAATACCAACTTCTTTCAACTCCCGGGTTGGGCTCCCATAGAATCTCATCAATAAATCATAACAGTTTCCCATCATGATATACTGCACTAATTTTTTCGGCGAGCAAAAAAGATCGTGGAAACTTATCTGAAATCATGATCAACATCTGTTTCCTACGATGATTTTTCTATGAATTCCTCTGATTGGCAAAATTTGAGTAAAATCAAGTGTGTTTGTTGACCTGCTTTTTCCTTCGCATGGCTAATTCATTATTTGAATTATGTTTTGTTTTGGCTTCCCGGATCATTGTAATATAGTTAAACAGCACTGAATCACATTATTTCCCAGACTGTTTTTTTTGGTCCAGTCAGATGATGATCATGTCATTTTCTACCCTATTCAATCTTAAAACCGGGGTAAACAGAGCGGATCTCTTATAAATTCTGAACAGTACAAAACCCAATTCTGGGTTCAATCTGCGAATTCTAATTAAACATACTCTGAATCAACTCGTTTCAGAATTTACTGGGCCTTATGTTCCAATTGTGAAGTTGGTACCACAGTCTTGTTGAAGAGCCAAACAGTGGTGTAGTGTACTTCTTTGAAACCGTCTCACCCAAATTTTTTTAACTATATTTCTAAAAATACTTGAAATGCCCTGTGTTGAACAGCAGCATAGCGAATGCAAACCCGCAGTGAAGATACTCAAAAAGATTTGATTAAAAGTCTGTTCTATTAAAAGTTATATGTAAATATAGATCAATTAAATTTACCAATTTTGCAGACGCAATCAGTTTTTATTGAAATATGTATAAACATATGTCTTTTAAATATTCAATTAAATTTAAACATAATGCAAACAAATTCTCTTTTGTATCACACTTCACAGCAATTATATTTTGATGTACTCAAAAGAATCTATCGCTGCTCTGTTTCTGATGTCACTGATCTATTTAATACTATTTACTCTATCTACACTTGACACCATCTCCGTTTTCCATTTTCCTCAAGAGTCACCTATTTGGCTTTCCTCTTCCACGTGTCAGTTGACTTCTTTCCCGTGTCAGTTTCTCCTTTAACTTTGTCGCTGTTCACTGTCTTTTCATTGTGCCCTCGTTTTGAAGAAGGGAACATTTTCAGACGCATGCAATTGCAAACTATAACAATGATCATGATTATCAGGATTGAAGCAGATTGCATTAGGAAACACTTAATTTCGCAATTCATTGAAATTTCTGTACAACAAAAACTCTAATATATATACAAAAATTTTTACCACTTTTGTAATATGGACTTTATTTTGCTAGCCTTTATAGACTTACCGCTCATGAATTCTGCTGTTTGATCAACGCCTGATCACCTCATTAGTCTGATTGCCTGATAGACTGATCGCCTGATTAGTCCTCAACACCTGATCACCTGACACCTAAAAATTGAATTTCCTTTCGCAAAAAGATTCCTCAGAAAAACTGAAAAATTTCAGTACCTTAAGCTGTAAAAAACAATAAAATAATTAATATTTAATTTGCTTTTTGTTATGTTATCCCGAGTCTGAGTCTTTCACCCTTTGTACCCAAAAAACAATGATGATATATAAAGCAAATCACTCTGAAAAAAGCTTTGAATGTGTTTTGTGGCTATTTTCAACTAACCTGATAATTTTTTTTGACCGATTACCTATTTTCCAATACAGTGTTTAAACATACAATGTACAAATAAAAAACTAACCTTTTTACGATGTCCACCCGTCTTAGAAATGACACAACACATAACATTTATGTTTCTACAAAAAACTGAAAGATGAAAATTTAACAATAAGGGGTGAACTGAAGGGTTTTTGTAAACTGAAGGGGTGTAGTCAAATTTAAAATGCTGCCAATGAAAAGTCAATTCTTGAGCAGGATTCAGCTCAAACAATTTTGATTATTATCAGACAATTCATTTATTTCAAGTTTCCAAAACTTAGTAGTTTTGGAATTTGCGGCACTGTCGGTAAATGAATCTACACATATAGCGTTTTCTATTATAGTTAACATGAGCCAAATCCCTGCCACGAACACCAAAGTCTTGTCGCGCGGTGACCTGTATTGATGACGAAAAACTTCAGACAACTGAAGATTTAGCCTGGTCACTGGATTGACATACCTTCTTGATCGATGATCGAACTGATTTGCGTGATCCCGACGCGACAAAAGACCACACAAAGCAGCATTAACACTTGGGCGAAGTGCACCTATGAAAAGTCTTAAGTTTTGTATAATTTGGAAATCGCTTCGCCGACCAATGGCATTGTTTCCTACTATAATGAGCACATCGGTATAATTGTTAGCGATTGGAATCAAATCATTCAAATGGCTGGTCTGACGTCCTCCGACAGCGTCGTACCTAAGGCTGAAGAAAAATTTGCTATTAGTTTTTGTTCCAAAAATTATGGAGACGTCAATTAAATTTTGGTGAACTCACTTGAAATTGTGAAACAGCGGATTTGACTCTAATTGGGGCAGCGAACTTCTCAAGTTCGAGTCGCCAATAACCAAATTTTTGCGAGTGGTTTGCATCTAAAATAAGAAACAGTTTTCTCTCTCTGTCTCATATGTATATATATATATGTATATATATATATATATATATATATATATATATATATACATATATATATATACATACATATATATATATATATATATATATATATTTATATATATATATATATATATATATATATTGATATAGTTATACACATAGATATAGATATAGATATAGATATAGATACAGAGATTCATATAGATATAGATATAGATATAGATATAGATATAGATGTAGATATAGATACAGAGATTCATATAGATATAGATATAGATATAGATATAGATATAGATATAGATATAAATATAGATATAGATATAGATATAGATATAGATATAGATATAGATATAGATATAGATATAGATATAGATATAGATATAGATATAGATATAGATATAGATATAGATATAGATATAGATATAGATATAGATATAGATATAGATATAGATATAGATATACATATCTGTGAAAAGCTGTTTAATAGTCGTGCAAAATAATTTCATTATTGGATCAATTGAGATTTCTTTTCTTTTAATTCTTCTTAATAAAAAATTCGCAGTCTGGATTGCTACGGAAAATTGCTTCAGTATGAGCTTCGATAAACTGATAGTCGACATAGATTTTTGTTTCAGAACAAAGACAAGATTTTGACAAAAAAGAGCCGTTTTTATATTATATATGCTCATACATATTACTTGCAATTATAATTAAACATTCCGAATTTACAATTGAAACCCCGATATATGTACTAAGAAAAAAGGTTGAATTTCTCAATTTCTACTATGCGCTGCGACTTTTCATGTGTTTGAAACAATGTTTGTGATAATTCAGAACCCTCGAGTGTGAGACGGAACAGAATAAGAGAGGAGGAGTATGTCAAGTTGGGACCAGTGGGAAGTGGGTCTTATGGAAAAGTCTACTTGGCAGAAGAAGTCGCTACAAAACGATTAGTCGCTCTCAAGGTCAGTCATCGGTCAACTATATAGTCTTCTGTAGGACTAGACTTTTTCCTCCTTTTAGTTTGTAATATCATGTCACAGGATGCGGTCCGCGACCCAAGACAGACCGAAATCTGGTATTGGCCAGACGGAAGGCACGAACCATTTTTCCAGACCATTCAGTTGCGTCACATCGGACCCCCCTGTCCGCGACCCAAGTCTGACTGGCCAATACCTGTCTTGGGTCGCGGAACTCATCCTGGGGGTGCTATCATTAAAAAGTCACAAATATTTCGAAAGATTTCAGCGAAAGATGATACATTTTGTTATAGTTAAGCAGTTTTTGGTATTAAAAAAATTGAAATGCTTTTAGATTTATGAAGAAAAATTCTCAAATCACCTGAATCGAAAAAAAGTAAGTCAGGTAAGATCATGTAAGATTCTTGCTTACAAGATTCTTAGGAGACGTTAAGTATTACACACTTTGTACAAAGATTCTTTTGAGATTATTTTTTTTTCTTACCAGATTCTTAGAAGATTACCGTTTTCTTGCAAGATCTTGCCAAATGAACTTTGTTTGAAAAGAGATCCTAAAGCAAGGCATAAAAGTATAATTAACAATGAAACACTAGTGGTTTCATTGTCGAAGAGTTTTTTTATACAAGCGAACTTAAACAAGCGCCCCGTGATTTTGTTATATTGCACAGAACTCAACTTTACGCATTCGCAGAACCATAAATCAGACGAGACAGAAATTTAATTTGATCCTTTCAAAATTGCATAATGCTCTATTGTCTTTTGCATAGCAGGGGACCCAATTTTAGGGGACTCAAGTTAACTTAATTCGATTACGCAAAAGAGAATTTTTATACTAAAAGACAGACCTGCATCCAAAATCCTTTAATTTGCTCTTTTTTTTCATTTAAGGTATTAAAAAGACAATTGTCTGGTAGTAATAACATCAATCTTACAATTAAAAGATGAAAAAAAAAATTTCTGGGTTATTTGAACAGATGATGAATCTCAACAAATGCAGGACATGATGACAGAGCATTCAGTTACAATTAAATTATCATTGATAATTTTCTTTTAAAATTATATCGAACGCGAATCAAGAAAGTTTAATTTAAGAAAAAACTTTTCTATTTTCTTTTGTTTTGAAAAATTTAAAATGGTTAGTTAAAAACCAGTGTCCTTATTAAATTATAAAGGAAAATTGTTTGTTATCGAGTTTTGAATGACGCCATTACATTAAAAACTGATGAAACTCATAAAACCACTTATTGTATAAAACGCAGCTGCGTGAAATCAAATGTTATTTCTGAAAATGACATATAAGAAATAAATACGTAGACTATCTTCCTCTTCGGGGAAATTAATTTAGCAAAAACATGAGAATGTGAAAATTTGCTTAAAGTTCTTGCTGTTCTCAATAATGGTGACCCAGGAATATAAAATTATTAGTTGCAGGCTGTCAACAATTTTGACTTTGGAGGTAGTTTGCAAATTAATTGTCAAAAAGTAAAAATTCAACTCATAATTTCAACTTTTATTTAAGTACCTCGCAATTATCTCTGAAGATCAAAACTGCTAATTTGCACTCGATATCTCGCAAAATAATTGTACTCGATAAAAAAACATTTTCAAAAAATTTTTTGAAGAAAATAAATGAAAATTTAAAGAAATGATGAGTTGGAGGAAAAAATTCCCAT